>NW_012155062.1:7561282-7580641 GCF_000956105.1 Propithecus coquereli | reverse complement strand
GAGTGAGACTCTGTCTCAAAAAAAAAAAAAAAAAAAGATGTTGAATTATTGAGTTAGTTTAATTATTAAAGCTCTTTAACCCACTTGGAAGAAGACGGCCCATCCAAAATTGCTCTTACCTCTCCTCTTTCCCACAGTGGACACTGGATCTGCCAAAACCTTTTTCTCAATAGGCTCTTCATTCCAGGTGACTGCAGGTGACAATTTAGGTCTCACGACAGGAAACCAAGGACAGCAAATGCCAGAAAATGGTAACAGGTCCCTCTCTTCTTTCAAACCCACCCAAGCCGAGAGCCAATCCCAGATTCCCATTTTCTTGGAAGTCTTTCCTGCCACCACTTCTATTTCCCATTACTCTACCTATCAGTTTACATAATTGCAGACAATAGAATCTTCTCTAGTTTAAGCAGAAAGACGTTTGTAAATTATTCATAGGATCACTGTAAATCAAACTTCCAGGACTCTCAGAAACACATCACAAAACTAGATTACCAAGGGAGATGCTGCCCTGCCACCATGAAGAATGTTAGATAGGGATGAGGGGATACAGGTGGCACGGACCAATGAGGATAAAGAGTAGAAGCCACAACAGTGGGAAGCGGTGGTTTAGGGACTTTCCCTCCACCAGGACATGTGCAGAGGAATAGAGAACCTGTCCGTAGGTAACCTTCCCCATTAGCATAGTAAAACTCACACCCTCTAGCACCATGACAGTTCTGGAGTCAGCCATATAAAGACAGAAAATGGGAGGGTACATGATTCTGGGAATCTCTGCCCACTTCCAGGAGGAGACATAAATATTCCACCCCCAGCTCAACATATTATTAAGGATTAGCATAAAGGACAGACCCTAACCAAGGGATGACACTGCCCCTTTTTGGAGCAGTCTGCTTTCTACTAACTTTGAGAGTGTACTATACTTTTTTTTTTTTTTTTTTTTTTTTTTGAGACAGAGTCTCACTGTGTTGCCCGGGCTAGAGTGCCGTGTGTCAGCCTAGCTCATAGCAACCTCAAACTCCTGGGCTCAAGCGATCCTCCTGCCTCAACCTCCCGAGTAGCTGGGACTACAGGCATGCGCCACCATGCCCGGCTAATTTTTTCTATATATTTTTAATTGGCCTATTAATTTCTTTCTAATTTTAATAGAGGCGGGGTCTCGCTCTTGCTCAGTCTGGTCTCGAACTCCTGAGCTCAAACAATCCGCCCGCCTCGGCCTCCCAGAGAGCTAGGATTACAGGCGTGAGCCACCACGCCCGGCCGAGAGTGTACTATACTTTTTATGCTCTGCCTTTAAATGCAGAGTCTTCTTCACTCATGGAGAAAGGCCTGTTTCTCTCTCTCTGGAACACACTTTAGCTTTGCAAATAAAGGCTGCTTCTGTGGAAGTGCTTTGTGTTACGCTTGCCAGGATCAGAAAGTCACCATATCAGGAAGTTCTCTTTAAAAAACAGGATATTTCACTTCTAGTGGGGGTTCCAGAACTATATGTACTCTCTCTGCCACAATCTACACTGACTCTTCTCTCATTTGGTTTGTTTCTGAACCAAAGTCTCACTCACTTGTATCTGATTGGTTGAGCCTAAATGACATTGGAAACTCTATCTCCAAGGGTCTTCTAAGATACTGAATGTTAGAAGGAAGTTGGAATGGGTTGAACTAGACAATCCACAGTATCTACCACACAGTTTATTGGTACAAAGTAAATATTCATCAATAGTTAAAATGAAAATAAGATATAGAGATTTAATTATTCATTGACTATGCTCTTTTTCATCATATCATCTGAGTTATTCTTAAGTCTCTGCCCGGATTTCCATCGAACAGACTGCCAGCTTCTCTTTTGAGCTCATCAGATGAGCTCCCCTCCTCCCTGCAAAAGGAAATATACGTTTCTTTTCAACAAATTGTGCTGGGACGACTGGATACACGTGCAAAAGAATGAAGTTGCAACTCTTCCTTGCAACATCACAAATATTAAATCAAGGGAATATAGACCTAAATGTAACAGCCGAAACTAAAAAAACAAATGAACAAATAAAGAACAACAAGGACAACAACAATATAAAACTCTTAGAGGAAAACATAGGAATTTTTCTTCATTATCTTGGTTTAGGCAAAGTGTTCTTAGGTATGATACTAAAATCACAATAACTTTAAATAACACAACTCGACAATAAAGATAATAAAAAGACAACAAAAAGACACATAACCCAATTTAAAAATGGGCAAAGGATCTGAAGAGACATTTCCCCAAAGACGATATATAAATGGCCAATATACACAAGAAAATATACTCAACATCTTTAGCCATTAGGAAATGCAATTTAAAACCACAATGAGATACCACTTCACACCCACTAGGGTGGCTATAATTTTAAAAAAATATATAAATGACAAGTATTGACAAAGATATGCAAAATTTAGAGCCCTCTTACATTGCTGGTGGGAATGTAAAATGGTACAGTCACTTTCGAAAACAGTTTGACAGTTCTTCAAAATATTAATCATAGAGTTACCATTTCACCCAGAAATTCCACTTTTAAATGTATATCTAAGGACAAGGAAAACCCATGTTCACATAAAAATTTGTACAAGAATGTTGATAGCAGCATTATTCATAATAGCTCAAAAGTAGAACCACCCCCTATTTCCATCAATTAGTGAATAAAGTACGGCATATCCATGCACTGGTATATTATCTGACAATAAAAAGGAATGAAGTTCTGATAGATGCTACAACATGGATACAACTTGGAAACATTGTGCCCAGTGAAAGTCACTAAAGTCCACTTATTCTACGGTTACGTTTATATGAAATCCAGAATAGGCAAGTCTGTGGAGACAGAAAATAAATTAGCAGTTTCCTAGGATGGGGATGGGTGGGTGGCAGGGATGTTGGAGGTAAATGGGGGTGACTGCTAATGGGAAGGGATTTCATTTTGGGGTGGTGAAGACGTGCCAAATTTGAAAGGTTGATTGTGGTGATGGTTTCACAACTCTGTGAATATTCTAAAAAACACTGAATTGTATGCTTTAAATAAGTGAGTTGTGTGACATATAAAGTATAGCTCAATAAAGTAGATTTTTAAAAAGGAAATGTGCTTTAATGTCTTTGGCATTGTAGAGACAAATCAAGTGACAAATTCTCTGTCCATATTTGAACTTTATCTATAGACTCTTTTGTCTTATCTCTCTATCGGCTCCAAACTTGGATGGAAAAAGGAGGTGATGTTTATTAAGCACTTCAAATCCCAGATAAAGGGCAAATTGGGCTGAGAATCTAGAGAAATAAAGTGTGGTGTTTGGGGAGAAAAACAACACTTGGAGAAAGGCTTTTGGTGAGACGGACGTGTCCAGGGTTTTGCAGTATCTGCCAGGTGTGATGCAGCTGGTTTTACTATTGGGCAGCTGAGCAGGTGGCTTTAAGCCTTAGATGGCATGATGTTTTGTCCTTGATGTGACTGCAGTTTATGACATTTATCCATGAGGGAGTGGCTGTTGTTTCCAGCTGGCAAGTCTTAAGCCAGCCCACATGCACTTGGCAAAGGCCGGGGTTGTACAGAGTGAGCACATAGCTGCACCTGCCTTGAGACTTCCTAAGCTCCATGAAGCCCAGACTCACACTTGCAAACCCCAGGTACAGCTGAGCAAGAATTCAATTAAAAAGAAAAATCACCTTTCTGCATTCAAGCCTTTTAGCATTCGATGTTTGGGAAAGTTATTGGCTGCATCTTACTGTGTTTTTCAATCAGGTTTCCAGTCCAGACCTTTCTGCAGAAGCTAAGTCACCTGTTTGCTGCAGAACACTAACGTGCAGGATGCCAGCTGGATATTGTCAGTGTCAGGTCCAGGTGAGCAGAGCAGGTGGGCTGCCCAGACTTCTTGCTTTTCCATGTTGCTCTGACTTATATTAAGATGCAAGGAGGGTCGGGACAGCCCAGATTCTTGGGTTCATGGGGCTTATCCATGGCCCTTGAGGGCTTCTTCCTTGACATGGTCTCAAGTTGGGATTTGTTTATTGGGATTTGTTGATCCCATAATTTGTGATCTTGGCTTTTAGATTGCAAAAGTCAAATGGCAGCTTTACCCACTGAAATGTTATAGTTTTTATTAACCAAAAAAAAAAAATTAAAAGGAACAGGCTTCTTATCACACAAAGAACATGACATCTTCTTGAGAAAATGAAATTATCACGAAGACCGGGGAAGTGATTTGACACACCTGGGCTGGCTCAATTTGCCCAGGAGGAAAGGAAGGAACTGGAGCTCCTTAAAACCTGCTTGACAATCTCTCAACAGAGGGTAGAAGTCAAAATAACAAAGAAAGGCAGGTTGGAGGAAAAGAGACTTACTTAAGGGGGAGTTTGATATTAAGGATAGAACAGCTATAAAATGGAAAATCTCCACAGGAAGAAGATACCAAGATAAAAGGAGAAAGTGAGATGTGCCCATTCTGCTGTCGAATAAGGAAGGGAGGTGTCAGGAGACAAGAAAAGGGACTGAGGAGCGACGGAGTCTCAGGAATGGGGGTTCTTGAGGGTCCCTCCCCATCCCCACGGGAGGCAGATCCAGGAACCAACTGAGAAACACAGAGCCTGCGAGTCACAATCAAAGCACCAGGACCACAACACCAAGGGATGGCACAACGCAAACAGAACCGAGGAGACAGGAAGACCAGCGAACAACATGCAAAAGAATCACTGCATGTAGCCAAAGGCGGAACCAGCCCAAATGTTCATTGATGGGTGGATGGGTAAACAAATTGTGGGACATCCATACAATGGAATATTATTCAGCCATAAAAAGAAATGAAATACTGATATAAGCTGTAACATGGATGGACTTTAAAAACGTTAAGCTAAGTGAGAGAAGCCAATCACAAAAGGCCACACGCTACACGATTCCATTCATGTGAAATAACCAGAATAGGTAAATCCATAGGAACAGAAAGCAGATTTGTGGTTGCCAGGGACTGGGGGAAGGGGGGAGGGAGCAAACTTAATGAGTACCTGGTATCCTTCAGGGATGATGAAAATGTTCTGGAACTAGATAGTGGTGATGGGTGTGCAATACTGTGACTGTGCTAAATGCCATGAATTGTTCACTTTAACATGGTTAAAATGATCAATTTTATGTCATGTATTTTACCATAATAAAAAGAAAATAATGGCTATATGATGTTTCTGTAGACCCAGATACAATAGGTGGGGCACAGGTGTTGCCTATGCCCCGAATAAACATGCCCCAAACCTGCATGGACTTAGGGAACGAAGGAAAGGCACAACTATGGTGAAGTTTATTAAATGGAGTTCAACCTGGTGGGGGGTGGGAGGGGAAAGGTACCCAAATTGCCCGAAGGATTCCTGTGAGCAGCCCGGTGGGGAACCATGCACCAGAGGTATGGCTCACTACTGGCAAAAATTAAAATAACAAGGCGCAGCAGACAGAAATGCTGGAAGCCACAGCTGGAAATGCAAGAGACAATGAACAGTCCTGAAGGCCGTTAGGAGAACATGCTTCTGAAGCAGCAGCAGCCACTTGAGTTTGGGACCTGCAGTGGGAGTTTGGGGTCTCCGTACTCCACATGTGGTCCACGGAGCAGCAGCCTCAGATCACCTGGGACTTGTTAGAAATGCAGAGTCTCAGGTCCCACCCACCTCCCCAAAACAAGGTTCCCAGGTGACGCCTGTTCACCTTAAGGTTTGGAAAGCATCGCTCAGGGCTCGGCTGAGGGCAGTCCCTGCTGAGCACACTTCAACAGGAGGAGGAGAGCCCTGTCTTGGGCTTCACAGCCTGGGCCGTGCCAACAGCCACCAAGCCTATGGGGAACGATATCAGGAAACAAAGCACAGCTTCAATCCAGCCCTCGGCATCAGAAATGACAGCACATACCTAGGGACGATTGTCAGACAGCTCATGGAAATAGAACTCTGACCCACTGTCTATAGCAACCAGTTCAGGAAGCCAACCCTTTATCTAGCACACTTAGCCCAGGAAGCCCAAGCCGCTGTTAAGTCAGACTTGTAGCAATCAAATCTCTACCTCTAGCAACAACCCAGGAAACCAAACCATAACTCTGGTACCAATCAGCCCCAAGGGCCAGGACTTGATTAATAACTGACAGCTTCCCTAATTTTTGTCCCAACTTCCAACTTAGGACAACTGGAGAAAGCCAGACATGCCTCCTAACCAGTCACAGAGGAGGCCCCGTTGCTAGTGAGCCCCCTGCAGCTCCCCACGCCAAGAGCCTCCAATCAGGACACACCTAAACCTGAACCTCCTTCCTTTCCACTGCGAAGCTTTCCCACACCCTGCCTGCCTGTGAGTCCCTGATAAACACAGTGGTTGACTGCCTTGCTGGAGCCAGCTCTGAGCAAATAGCCTCTGCTTCTCTCATTTGGTTGGGCTGCATCTATTAACACTGCCACAGAAACTCAGGACTCAACGGGGAAATGAGTAGGACAGTCAGGAAGTTTTCCTCACAGAAAACCAAGTGACTGCGACTGACTCCATAGTAAATTTCTCATCTTTGCAAGATGGGAGCAGTGTCTCAGATGTTACTGTCTTTCTCAGAGAACACAGGACTTGCGAGGTGGGTTTTTCCCCCCAGATAGGGTCAGCAGACTGTCACGTTTAAGCCCACCAGGGGAGCTCGCTCCCAGTTGAGTCTGGGTTCAAAGACCACGGCAGGACAGACGACATAATTTGTGTGGCTCAGTGCAAAATAAATTCAGGCCGTTTGTTTAAAAATCATTACGAGTTTTAAGAGAGCATCAGCAGAGCTTTAAGTCAAGTGCAGGTCTCTAAGTTCCTTGTGCGAGGCACAGCTCATGCCCACGAAGCCGGCCCTTGACCACAGACGCTGAGCCCCAAAACAGCGCCTGGGATCCAATAGAGCGGGGAGTAAGGTGCCACCCCCGCTCGGATGTCACTCAGTCTCTGCTGTGGTCTTTGCAAATCTAGGTACGTAATTCTACTGGAATTAATTGCTTAGGGGTTGGGAATTGGTTCATTTTCTAAAAATGTTGAGTGAGGCCAATGAATTATGTGAGTCCCAGTAGCTCTTTGACACTTTCAAAAGTGAAGACGTGCCGGGCGCGGTGGCTCACGCCTGTAATCCTAGCACTCTGGAAGGCCGAGGCGGGCGGATTGTTTGAGCTAAGGAGTTCGAGATCAGCCTGACCAAGAGCGAGACCCCGTCTCTACTAAAAAAACAGAAAGAAATTATCTGGACAACCAAAAATATATAGAAAAAATTAGCCAGGCATAGTGGCGCATGCCTGTAGTCCCAGCTACTCAGGAGGCTGAGGCAGTAGGATTGCTTGAGCCCCGGAGTTTGAGGTTGCTGTGAGCTAGGTTAATGCCACGGCACTCACTCTAGCCAGGGCAACAGAGTGACACTCTGTCTCAAAAAAAGTGAAGACGTCAGAGACTTGGGGTTAGACTAATTCAGCTTAGGGCCTTGAGGGAAGCCCTGAGAAGCAGCCCAGCAGCAGCTGCTGAGGGTCCTCTGCACCCGACTCTACCAACAGAATAAGAAATCAGGAATGGCGCATTTTCACTTCAGTGCCTTTGGATTTTTAACTCACAAGGGAGAAATAATTTGATTTTGGACTTCAGAAGTCGAATTTGCAAGGTGATTTAATTGGTGACTCATTCTCCATGAAAATCTGTTAGCTCATATTTAAATTGTGGACATCTTATGTTTTTGGAATTTTATTATTAATATCAGGATATCTTTAAGCTCCTATTATTAGAATATCACTGTTATTATTTAATCTCATTCTGGAAACTTGGATCTCATAATTTGGGACAGGAAATAAAATCAGGAGTGAATTTTCAGTCCTGTGTGCAGGAGAGCCGTAAGTTTAATTATTTAACTGTGCTGACACTTTGAGAGGCTTTGCAGGGTAGAGTCTATGCCGGTCACCAGCAGGTCAAGGAGAAACTGGGGATGGGTGGGAGCTGCAGGTTGGCTTCATGAAGATGGGGCGCTGTTTGGAGGGCCTAGGGACCTCCCCTGCCTGGGGATGGCCAGATTGATGTTCCTCTCAATGTGCAGACAGGGGCCTCAGGGCATGCTCCAGGCCAGCAGCCACAGTGGCCCCACTCTTAGGGGGGCCTGGCCTCAGTGTTTTCGCAAGCCCACCGGGGGACACTGATGCAACTGAAGTCTGAGAACGGCAGTGTCAGAGAATTAAAATATAGGCCAATTGGGAGGGGAATGCTCTGCCCCGTTTCTGATCATTCCCATCCTGTGCAGGATGCTCCCCAGCTGGGGTGACCAATTTGTCCTGTTTCAGAACTGAAAGTTCTTTCTCCTGCAAACCACCTCCTTTCTAGGTAAACCAGGACGCAGGGCACCCTATCCACACAGGTGAAACTCCAGGCCTCCCTCCAGGTTCTCAGTCACTTCTCTTGTGAGATTTATTGGACTGGTGGCTTGAGAGAGAGCCAGGCCATCTTCTGAGTGTCACCTGCCCCGGCCTCTCCACCCCACCCCCCCCTCAGTGATTCAGGGACAGCCCCACCCAGGGAGCCCCAAGATGGCCTTAGGACCACAGCAGACAGACTTTTAGGAATCCTGTGGTCCAACATCACCTGATTCATGATAAACGTCATGTTTGCATCTCTATCTGCTGACTCCTTTGTTTCATCATCTTTTCTTTATCAGCTGGGAAAAGCAGATTTTATTTATTGGGTCCCACATAACCCTGTCAAACCTCAGAAAAATTTAAATAAGCACTGCATGCATAAAATTTAAAAAACAAAAACCAACGTGGGCATGTAAAATTGAGGGAGAACTGCAATTTTTATGAGAATAAGCTGTGCTGGGGAGAGGGTGTTTGCAGGTCCTAAGCCCACGCTGAAGCTAGTCTGCGTCATCCTGGTGCCATCTCATTGTCTAACGGGGCCACAGGATAAGGTCATGTCCCAGTGGGGGTGGGCAGGGCTTTCCTGGGGGAGTGGACATCCCTGCTGGCAAACTTCCTGATAAGTTGACTATGAACGAGAACAGGATGATATAGAAAATAAGCCGTAGACTCAAACAGGAGATGGAAGAGATTCTTCCTCTTCCTGGGTGTGGTGGGGTCTTGGGCGCCGGCTGGGGTGTGGAGTTCAGAGCATGGTCTTCATTTTGGGATTGACCTGACTCTGCCGTCACCATCAGGCTGGGAGTGATTCTGAGGCCACATCTACCAGAAAGTTATTCTCTGTGATGTGCTTCGCCTCTAGTATCCCTGAATGCCCAGCACAGAGCCTGCTCTCAGCTATGTTATGGGGAATTAAGGAAATACTTGGTCAGTGTTTGAGATTCCCAAGTCTAAGGGCAGGATGTGTCCCTTCTCCTGAGACAGCAGGACTGGTGGCAGTGGTGGTTGGCAGGCCCAGACAGTGGACTGCAGCACGGCCACCCCACAAGGTGGCTAGAGGGATGCACACATTTGAGCACCATGTTGGAGTCTGTTCAGAAATGCCTGGGACAAGCTTTGAGGAGGACTCTTCCAGCAATAGAGTCATTAGGGCTGAAGCCATATTGTTATAAGATGACTATTAAAAACATGATTTGATTTGTAATCATCTTGGTGAGGTCTATATGGTGTGGATTGATGGATGGATGGGTGGGCAGGTGTTGGAGCAATGAATGGAAGGATGGAGGGGTGGGTGAATGATGGATGGAGAGAGGGATGGAGAGAGGGAGGGTAGACTGAGAGCATCGAATGGAGGAATGAATGGATGGTGGATGTATAGACGGATGGGTGGAGCGAGGGAAAGATGAATTGATCAATTAAAACTTCTCAATTTTTCTAGAAAATAATGTTGGTTCTGGTATTATAAGTTATACTTCTTGGTACTCCTCTAACAAATCAATATGTGGAAACCAATATGTGTACATGCTGTCGCTTCTCAAGAAATGTGTGAGTGGATTAACTAAAGAAAGAGAACTCTTCCTCCTGTGCTCAGCACGTACTACTCACTCAGATCTAGGGAGAAACTGGACTCCTAAACAGGTGTGATGATTGTTGTGGTTATTGCACCTTCTCTTTCAGTCTTTTCAGCTGTTTCTTCACATCTTGTGCCCTATCTACTGTGCAATTCTCAACTGACGGATTGCTTTGTAATTCCTAAGTAATGTCCTCCTATCAAAACTACCATAATTAATCCTCTTTCATTTCCTCTGGCAGAATAGAAAAGATTATTTTCCTTTCCTAAAGAAACCCAAGTCAAGGAATCCTTGCACTCTCTGAAAGCTCAAATGTTTATTACATACCTATTACGCAGAAGACACCGTGCTAGGCTGGGTGTGAAATGACAGGATGAAGAAAATCTCACTCCTATTGCCCAGGAATTTAAAAACCTCAGAATGTAACACAGTGTTATAAGCTCCTTAAGAGAGATATAAACAAAATGTGTCGTTATTTAAAAAAAAAAAAAATACAAAGGGGTATTTTTGAGTGCCTGGCTACATGTGACTCCCCCCACCCCGCCCTCCCCCAGGACTGGGACAGGGAGACTGCACAGAGCTCTCTGTGGGCCGGCAGGTGTCCAGGTCAGTGCTATTGAGGTTTGGTTTTTAATGTTGATGTCATTTTCCCATCTGTACTCACAGGCAAGTGAGGCCTGAGATGATGAGACACCCCAGGCCACAGTGAGTCCACGGAGACTTCTTAGCGTGGAAGTGACATAGCCAGTGTACTTTTAAATACTCATAACTGTCAGAAGAGCCCAAGGATGGAGAAATCAAGGCCAGTTCGGGGAAGGGAAAAATCTAAACCCATTAGTCTGTAATTTGAAATGGGGTCCACACGGAGGGAGAATGTCAAAGACCCCTAGGCTGGGGGAACCGCATGAGCACGGCTGGGGCGTGGGAGAATAACACTACGCTCCGGAAACAGCAGGCGCCTGGAGTGGCCGGAGCAAGCCGGAGGGCTGGAGTGGGGGGTCGGGTGGGGCTGAGGGAAAGCCATGCAGGGAGAAAGGATTGAAGGGAGCCAGGAGATGAAATACTCTGAATAATGAATTCTGAAAAGGCCTGGCAGCAAAGCATCATCCAGAATTAAAATTTTAAGGTTCCAGTCAACCATTTTTTAAAATTTCATGTTATTTTAAATATGTGCACAAGCTATATATTTAGGCTTATGGCTGTGACATACAAATACACCAAAAAAATAAACGCCAAAGGTCCAAACAAAGCCAAGGCTCATAAAGGAGCTCCAGCTTTCATTAGCAAGTGCCAGCAGGCAGGACAACAGTGGTGTCAGAGAAGCACTGCCGCGTACAGCCCACCCAGAAGGCAGTACTTATGTTCCTTGTTTTTCTATCTGTTTATTCAACAGCAGCGTTCCCAGTAAGTGTCTTGAGGTATAAGCACAACATGAAGAACTCTCACCAGGACGTGCACTGCTATAAAACCTGCCAGGGGTGTTATCAAATTGGAGCTTAATATTTCCAGAAATTAAGGGTACATCAGGAAAGAAGATCTCAAGTCAGCTTGGGCGTGGGCGCAGCATGATGTCTGAAACCTGGAGGACACACGGGCCTCTGTTCTCATGCTCCAGAGTGACTCAGGGGTTTTCTTTCACTTCGGGATTTGTAGGTACCTTTGGTTGGTGGAGGCAACGAAGCAATTGGGGATCCCCCTCAGGGCTGCTGCCGGGCAAGTCATGCACAGACGGATATGAGAATTCTTTGGGGCCTGTGGGGCTTCTGCCCCTCACATGGTCAAACCTTCAAAAGAGGAGTCCAGGTGTGTGAAGAGATGTGCTCAGAAGTGGCCCAGACCTTGGTCCTGCCGACCTCGCCTCCAGATTTGGGTGTGGAGAAAGATTCGTGACAGAGTCTTAGTCGGCTTGGGCTGCTGTAACAAAAATACCATAGACTGGGCGGCTTAAACAAAAACATTTATTTCTCACAATTCTGGAGGATGGGAAGTCGAAGATCAAGGTGCAGAGAGGGCACCTTCTCACTGGGTCCTCACATGGCTGAGAGCCCCGAGAGAGCTCTGGTCTCCTCCTCTTCCTGTAAGGGCATTAATCCCACCATGGGGGCTCCAACCTCATGACCTCATCTAAACCCAACCACCTCCCAAGGCGCCACCTGCTAACAGCGTCATGTGGGGGTCAAGGTTTCGACATGAATGCTGTGGGGACACGAGCATGCAGGCTGCCACACAGAAGGGCACGCTCTCCAAAGGGAGTGCCAGGAGATGGTCTAAACCTATCTTGGTCTAGTGTCAGCTGGGCAGTCACAAACCCAGCCATGTAAGGACAGCCTCCGTCTCAGAAAGGTAAGGCTTATCTGTGCCGCCTTGGGTTGTGGTAGGTAGGAGCAGAGGTACCCAGAAAAGACGATGGCATTTGGGCTCATTCTTCTCCCAGACCTCATAGGAAAGCATAACATTTTTGCATTTTCTCCAAATTAAGCTTTCAATCAGTAAATGGCTTTTCAAGTCCACAAACGTGAAACTGGAAATCATCAGAGTAGGAGTTAACGAGCACTGGCTTCGTGAATAATTTATCAAATTAATAGTGATGCCATTCTAGTACTCTTTGTGTGTGTTTAAGTAGACCTTTCAAGTTGATCAAAGCTTTTTGTGGGCATTCAAACTCACGCAGTCATTATCATTCGTATTTTGCGGTAACTGTTGCTGCTGAGGGAAGCTGTGTCTTACATTTATGATATTACTAGGCCACAAGCATTTGACATATACATGGCAGGATAAGGTAACCTGGATTCTTTAAAAAGATCTTGTGGGTCTCTTTGATCGTGGGAATCCTGTACAAGTGATAGCCTAGAGGATGATTAAGAACAGCCAAAAGAGACGTAATGCTGTCGCCTTCCTCTGGTGCAAGAAAAGGAAATGTACCAGATGCTGGTGTCCTACCCCTGACTGCAGGGCCTGCACTGCCTGCCACCCACCTTCTGTCTAGGAGGGACAGCGCCCTGCACCTGCCTCAGAAGAACTTGAGGGACCCAGGCTAGTAGCATAGCAATCTGGGTTTCTCATGGCTTCCCAGCCTGGGGGATAAACTCAAGTTATTGAGATTACATCCCCACCAGTAGTCTGAGCCTAAAAGCATCCACTGGCCAGGAAGATTCTCCAGCTCCCGCTGCCTTCTGCGTTGCCCAGCATCCCAGGAACATTTCCCATCTCCCTCTGCAGCAGCTGCAGCCCCCTCTGCCTACTGATGGAACCTACCACCCTCCTCCATCAGGGGCCTGCCTATTGACTCCTAGCCGCACTCCCCTCCCTCACAGAGCCTCCTGCTGCCCCTGGCCCTGGAGGACCAAGGCTAGGGCAGCTCTGCACCGCTCTGTCAAGAGGGGAGGTGTGGTGACCCCTCTCGACCGTGCACTGCTTCCTCCAGCTCAAACAGGAGCATCTGGCTCTGAGGTCTCTCCTCCCTGACACGGTCCCTTCCCCACATCCCTAGCCCTCAATTCTCTTTCTCTGAACTAAAGAGCCCTGAAATTCTGGCTTGAGAAATAAGAGCAAGGACTGAGCCCCTTTCTCTTTCATCCCTGGTTCTTCAGTCGGGATTCCTGGGCCTCGAGGTTCCTCCTGACCCTGTGCCGCCGCCTCCACAGTCAACGACAGTGGTGATGATAATAGCTAGCCCTGTGCATGGGTGTCTGTCTTGGTCTGGGCCTGCTGTACAAGAATACCACAGATGGGGGACTTAAACAGAGATTATTTCTCCCAGTTCTGGATGGCAGTCTGAGATTGAGGTGCTGGCAGATCTGGTGCCTGGTGAGGCTGGGTCGCCGGCTTGCAGGTGGCATCTTCTCATCAGACCTTCATGTGTTGGAATGAGAGTGGGAGTAAGTTCTGTGTCTGTTTTATAAGGGCACTAATTCTAGATATCCACCCTCATCGCCTAATCATCTCTCAAAGGCCTAACCTCCAATACCATCACCTTGGGGACTAGGTTTTAACCCATGAATTTTGTGGGGACACAACATTCAAACGATAGGAGCGCTCCATATGTTTAAACACTGTGCATCTATTAGCTTGGTTAATCCTCATAACAACTCTTAGAAATCCCCATTTTACAGATAAGAAAACTGAGGCCCAGAGGGCTTAAATAATTTGCCTAAGTTACAAAACTGGTAGGGTCAAGCAGGAATTGGAACACAGGAAGCCCACCTGCTGAGTTGTGTGTGTAACAGTGACAGCCTGCCACCTCCCCAGTCACACATCAAGAGCCAGCGGGAGACCTAACACATGGCTCATGTGCCTGGAGGTCTGTGGGCCTCATGCAAATAGAGCCCTTAAAGGGTCCCAGTCCTGTGGTGCACAGGTACTCAGGCCCTCTTTGTGTCTCCATCTGCAGGAGATATTCAAACAAATTCCACAGCTCACAGCGTACACCCATGCCTGCAGCAACGCTGCTTGTTGTTGTTTGTTTTTCAAAGGGAACTTTCTTTTTCCTTGGGTTTGGGTTAGTTCCGGTTCTTGCAGGGCGGATTTTGCCCAATTCTTTCAAATTTGGCCTTTTGTTTTCACCGGATTCAGTCTGACAGCTGCAATGATCCCAGCCACACAGTGTTTGTATTTGAGAGGCAGTTGGTCGGCCCTGGCATGGAGCAGGCTGGGGAGGTAGCACACCCCAGCAGGGCCATCTGCTGGCTGTGCATGTACCAGTCTGGAAATAAAAACACTGACCTTAGAGAGAAGTGAAACTACTGTTTTTTGGATGGAAACGAGGACAGCCAGGTGAGCTAATTCCTGGGGGGTACTGAGGGAGAAGCCCTGCAAGCTTGGCAAAGTAGAGATGTCTCCTAGATACAAAGGATGACTTCTTCTGGCCCCAGAACTTAATACCAAGGAGTAAACAAATGGTCTGTGTCAGATAAACTCACCTACCTCAGGTCAACCCAAATGGGCACACTGACAGCGCTGAGTCCAGAATTGGTGCATTTCTTTGTGCAAAACAGCCTGAGACTCAGACTTCCCCAAAAGTGTCTGTACTCTGGGTGGCAGCCACTCACATGTGAGGGAGAGCTGGTGTCATACCGTCTGCACTCTGGTTTCATTGCTGCACCGAAAGAGAACGTTGGAGCCCTGGTGGCTCACTGCAGGCTAAAGGCAGTTGATTGCACTTCGAAACATTATTGGGTCTAAGCATCCTACGACTTCAACAAGGCATTCTTTCAGTTTCTACATCACTGAATGGCCTCCCTTTTTTCCCCCGAATATATAAGCTACTTTATAAGTTGCTTCAGTGGCCTTGTGTCCAGGTCTTTTTGCTGCCTTTTGACTGAATCCAAAATTTACAGAACAAATCCTTTTATTTTTATTAATACATTTTTGTTCATCTTTTATATTTTTATTTTTAAAATGAATGTATTTAAAATACCAAAGAATAAAATAAGTTTCGATGAAATAATCCTCCCAGATCGACCGGCACAATTAGAACATTAGTAAGCCATAAGGGCTAAATTGAAGCTGCTAGGCTCGTGATTTAGTTCTAACTTCCCCCGCCTGACTGGTGCCACTGCCACACAAAACTGGTTGGCAAGAGTTTATGGGGGTCGAGTACGCCCGTCTGTTAGTAGCTTTTGACAACAGTGCACTGTGTTTCTGTTTGAAGTGGAATTTGTGAATAGTTGCACAGCTAGACAGTACTTTTTAATTCTATCTGCTTAAGAGCCCATCATGTCAAAGAAGACCAAGAGAACGCTGAAGGAAGAAAACAGATTTTGTAATGAGGATTGGGAATTGGAATATTATCTTGTTTCTGCTGAAGATGAGATGATTTGCTTGCTTTGTGATACTGCAGTATCAACATTATAGAAATTCAATGCTCATCAGTATTATAACACTCATAAAGACCAGAAATACTTTAAATTAGAGGGAGAGGCGTGAAAGGTTGTATTGCAGAAATTAAAAGATGAAAAGCAAAAGCAAAGACAATTCTTTCAAACAGCAAAGTGAGTGGCTGCAACCCAGAGTACAGACACTTTTGGGGACAGAATTTGAATATGGGCTGTGAATTAAATTATGGTATTGTATGATGTTAAAATTTGTGATTTTTGATAACTATTCTGCGGTTAGTTATTCTCTGGAAATATCCTGAAGTATTTGGAGGTAAAAGGTTAACTTAGGCTCAGTGGTTCAGAAAAATAGCACAAACACAGAGAATGATAAAGCAAATGTAGCAAAATGTTTAATAATTTATAAATGTGGATGAAAGGGATGCAAGCATTCTTTGTACTATTCTTATAACTTTTTATCTAAGTTTGAAATTATTTTAAAATAATGTTTAAAAAACACTTTTAGAGAAATATCAACCAAATGCAATGTGTAGACCTTGTTTTTTTCCTAAATGAAACAAACCAGCTCTAAACAGAGATTTTTAAGACAATCAGGAAAAGTTGAACATGGACCAGGCATTATATGATACCAAGGTAATTACGTCTTTTAAAAGTCCATATTTATAACAATATATTCTGAAATAGTTACAACTGAAATAATATAATGTCTGAGATTTGCTCCTCTTGGGATTTCCTTAAAATATTCCAGGAAAAATAAAAGGCATGGAGATAAATGAATTAAAATAGGCAAACTGTTGGCAATTGTTGAAGCAAGGTGGTGGTTACATAGGGGTTCATTACACTTCTCTCCTCTTTTGTATGTGTTTGCACATTTCCATAGCAATTTTTTAACCTTAAAAAGAAGAAAAAGAAAAATTTTTCCTGAAATATTTCTTTGTTGGTTGACTTTATGAAAACTTATTAGTAACCTGGTTTCTGTCATTTTCTCTTCGACTTTATTCTTCTGTTTGGAGACATGTTGAACTGACACATTTTAAAGAAAGCAATGCTTCTCTGCGAGATGTATATACACATATATGTATGCTATTCATGCATTCATGCACTCTCATATTTCTAAAGAAATGTAATGATAGGGGACAAGTATTCAAAACATTTGTGTCTGCACTATCCATTCTCTCTGTGATAAATCTCTGTAATACGTGGCTCAGATGACTTCATTCGTCTTCCACTGAGCTGCCCCCGTGACAGGTGCGTCGGTCCCCAGAGGTACGAAGATAAGACAATCCTGCTATAGGGAGAGACCCAAGTGCAGGGGAGACTTTGTAGGCTCAACGACAGGAGTCGATCCGGGCCGCAGGCCCAGGTCGCAGGGGCCCAGCAGACTTCTGCAGAGGCAGAGCTGAAGCCCGAGGGCAGCATCCTGAGTGCCACCAGTTGGAGCTTGGGACTACCTCTCTAGGAGACATGAAGCCTGGGGTGAGTCCTAAAGATTAGGAAGAAGCTCTTTGCCAGGCCCTGCAGAGAAGGAAAGTCATCCTTAGCAAAAAGTACAAGCACGAGCAAGGGCCCTGAAGCAAGACACAGCTCAGAAACTGAAATCAGTCTCCCCAGCGATAAAGCGGGAGGAGAGAGGCAGGGCAGAGGAAGGACACAGCCGGAGCAAGGACCCCAAGTCACAGAGGACTGGGCTGGCACATGGAGCTGAGGGCTCCTCTCAGGCCCTGTGGAGAAGGGCCTGGCTGGGGCTAAGGGGACGGCACAGTGGCACAGTGGGGTGAGAGGAGACTGAGCCACTGGCCACCTGGGAACTTCTTGTGGAGCTGAGGGATACAGAGAAGGAAGGTGGAACCAGGACCCACTGAGCTCTGGATAAACTGAGCCTGTCACAGTGGCCAGCAGGGACTTCCAGGGACATCAGGAGAGGACTGGCCTCGGGAACAGATGGGATCGCCTAAGCAGAGTGAAGACTGAGGGAAGAAGGAAACAGGCGAGCAGAAGGGCCAGAGGCAGGAGGGAAGAACCGAGGGACCGGCAAGGAGAGGAGGAGAGAACTGGGCAGGAGAAAGGCTGCTCTCAGCCTGACTCTGTGACCAGCAGTTTGCAGGTGTCCAGTAGGTTCCCAGAATGTGGGAGCAAGTTTGTGACCGAGAGCCATAGGATACTCTCAGACTCAGTGGCACTGTGGTTCCATCAGGACAGCGCTCGAACTGCGTGAGCTATAAAACGTGGGTGTGTTGGAGAACCCGCATTCTTCTCTGTGTCTTATGAAGAGTTAAAAGAATGTGGCATGAATTCTGCATAATGATGCCTGCAATGGTTTCCAGCAAACTTAGAGCCAATTCTTCAAGAATATTTCCCCAAATAACCTTCACTGCTGAGTGCCTAGTCATGAATGCATAAATCACTTAATATTAAAATTCATGTCTTTTATAGTTTGTTTCAAACCTCGCTCTCCTTCCACCTACTGACTAAAGGAAAGACCCTTTTCCTAAGTGTCTTATGACAAAATCATTTTTAATGGAAACCATAAATCTTATATTTCAAAAGCTGTGTACTGATCTGATATCTGACTGCTTTTACTCTAAGGGGGCTTTCCTCAGTGCCATGAGGGGGAAGGGATGACTGTGATCTCTGTTTTCTGAGGTCTTTGGTTTATTACTTTTTTTATTTCTTTTTATTTCAAAATATTAAGGGGTTACAAATGTTTTGGGTTACACAGATCGTTTTTGTAATGCTTGAGCCCCAGCTATAGGTGTGTCCATTACCCAAATAGTGTTCATTGTACCCACTAGGTAGGTTTTCACCCCTCCCTTCCTCTCACCTCCCTCCTGGTTGATTTCACTGAGTTTTACTTCCCTCTGTGCACATGCGTGCTCATCAGTTAGTTCCAATTTAATAGTAAGTACGTGTGGTGTTTGTTGTTCCATTTTTGAGATACTTCACTTAGGAGAATGGTCTCCAGTTCCATCCAGATTGCTGCAAAAGGTATTAATTCATCTTTTTTATGGCTGAGTCGTACTCCATGGTATGTATATACCATATTTTACTAAACCACTCATGAATTGAAGGGCCCTGTGGTTTATTGCCTCCACTCCATCCAGTGGCATGAGATAACTATCACTACACTTAGAATTAGGAGCCCCAGGTCCAGCGCAGGACACTCCTTGAGCACTTGTGGTTTGATTAAGTTCCCTAACTTGTCAGAGATTCAGTTTCCTCCTCATTGTTTGCATTGGTTCCTCTGGCTGCTTTAACAAATTTTCACAAACTTGGTAGCTTAAAACAACACGAATTCATTATCTGATAGTTCTGGAGGTCAGAAGTCCAAAATGGATCTCATTGAGCTAAAATGAAGGTGTCAGTGGCCACTGCAGTCCTTTTGGAGGGAGGGAGCTTCTGTGTTTAGAAACATGCTATTTTTAATACTAATATTGGAAATGGAGAGATGTAGTTTTACATTCCTAAATGTTTCCTAATTTTTTAAAGCTTCTAGGGCAGCTCTGACCAATAGAAATATAACGTGAGCCACATACGGATTTTAGAATTGTCTAGTTGCCACACTAAAAAGTAAAAAGAAGCA
>NW_012155062.1:7553652-7560195 GCF_000956105.1 Propithecus coquereli | reverse complement strand
GAACAAAAGCAAAGAGTAAATAATGAGTACAGTGCCTAGTATCAACTTATTATTGCTCATTTAATGGTTCAGCAATCACTACTTACTATGCTGAGAAGCATAGAGTGGTCTCTGTTCTTTGATAACATATTCTATTAAACAATAGTATTTTTCTCATTGTTTAGAATATGCATTACCCAAGGTGAAAATTGAAATTACAGTACTAAATTTATCTTTCCTTAAGACTGTTGGTCCTTAAGTAACAGGAATACTTATTAAAGAAAAGCCAACTTTCATTTATGCTTTCATTCAAAAGATAATGTGTGATGTTTACTTCTGACACTGGTGGAATAACTAATTTCAGGTCAACCCCCTCATGGCGAATAACTAGAAAAGCTGGACAAAATAAACATCTGTGTGAAGATCCTAGAGAGATGGGAAACCCAGGAGAGTGAGCCCAACATTTGATCTGAGTTTTCCTCCTGGAGACATTTACCAGTCTGACAGCAGAGACTAGGAAGCACCATCAGCAACTGAGAAACTAAACAGCTTGGCACAATCCCAAGGAAATGGGGGACAGGGGCGACAACTAGGACTGTTTTCTTTCAGCAAAAACAAGAGGCCCTAATAAATACCCCAGCTTCTAGTTTGAACTCCAGAAAGTCTACACATGAGGAAGGGGTACCAGATATAGACTACCCTCCCAAAGAATGAGGCCCGCTTCAAATCATCCCAATCTCTGATTATATTAAGGGACCCACCCTTTTGTGAAAAACAAAAGTGAATCTTCTCTTGAGAAAGATTATATCATTCAGAATCTCAAATTAACTACAATTATATGTGCAGAATATCTGGCATTTGTGTAAAAATAACCAGGGACACAAAAAGACAGATGCTAACTGAAAACTAAGAGAAAAAACAGACACGGAAGAGATTCCCAAGTCCAGATGTTTAAATTTATCAGGCACAGACTTTAAACTGTGATTAACCTTTTCAAGAAATTCAATGAGAAAGAGCGTTTCAGTGAAAATAGTAAAACTTTATATAAAATTCTAGAACTAAAAAATACATGATTGAAACCCATGAGCAAGTTTAACATCAGATAGACACAGATAAAAATAGTATTAGACAACTAAAAGATAACTCAGAAGAAACATTTCTGAGATGAACCTCAGGATAAAAGAGTAAGAAATTCATAAAAGGTCATCAGAGGCATATGAAATACAATAAAAGGTCAAAACAAAGTAATACAATTCTTACAAGGAAATTACAATGCAATTGACAGTCAACATCTCACCGGGAATATAGAGGCCAGAAGAACAGGGAATATCTTAAAATAATAATAGGCAAAATAGATAAATTCTTAGAAAAACAAAACTTGCTAAAGCAGATGCGAGAAGAAATAAAATACCTAAATAGTGTTATATCTATTACAGTAATTGAAGTTAAAACCTGCTGACAAAGGAACCCTAGGGCTAGATGGCTTTACCTGTGAATTCCTATGAATATTTATGAAAGAAATAACAAAAATCTTACACAAATTCTGCCAGAAAATGTAAAAAGAAAGAATGCATTCCACGCCAGTAAATGAGGGGATAACCTGAAAACTAAAACCTGAGGATATCATATGAAATGAAAATTATTGACCAAGCTTTCTCATCAACATGGATGCAAAAACATTGAAGAAAATATTAGAAAATTTAGCCCAGCAATATAAAAGAAGACCACAACCAAATTTGATTTTTCGTGGAATATAAGGTTCTTTGACATTTGAAAACAAATCAATACATTTCACCACATTTATAGAATAAAGGAGGAAAATACATGATGATATCAGTACAACAGCTAAAACACTTGACAAAAGCAAACACTAATTTATTATTATTTAAAAAGGCACCAAGAACATACATTGAGGAAAGAACCTCCTCTTCAATAAATGGTGCTAGGAAAATTAGATATCCATATGCAGAAAAATGAAACTGAACCCGCTCTCTCACCATATACAAAAATCAACTCAAGATGGATTAAAGACTAAAACATAAGACCTGAAACTATGAAACTACCAAAAGAAAACATAGGGAAACACTTCAAGACACTGGTCTAGGCAAAGATTTTATGGCTAACCTCAAAAGCACAGGCAACAAAAACAAAGATAGACAAATGGGACTATATTAAACTAAAAAGCTTCTGCACAGCAAAGGAAACAATCAACACAGTGAAGAGACATTTGTCGAATGGGAGAAAATATTTGCAAACTCTTCCTCTGAAAAGAACCTAATACCCAGAATACACAAAGAATTCCAGTAAAAAAAAAAAAAAAAACAACAAATAATCCCATTAAAAAGTAGACAAAGGACATGAATAGACATTTCTCGAAAGAAGATATACAAATGTCCGACAGGTATACGAAAAAATGTTCAACATCACTAAGCATCTCTGAAATGCAAATCAAAACCACAATGAGACACCGTCTTACACCAGTTAGAATGGTTATTATTAAAAAGACAAAAAAATAACATACTGGCAAGGATGTGGAGAAAAGGAAACTATACATTGTTGGTGAAAATGTAAATTAACACAGCCACTATGGAAAATAGTATGGAGAGTATTCAAAAAAATAAAAATTGGACTACTGTATGATCCAGCAGCCCCACTACTGGGTATTTATCCAAAGAAAAGGAAATCAGTATATCAAAGTGATACTTGCACCCCTATGTTTCTTGCCGCACTATTCAAATTAGCAAAGATATGGAATCAACCTAAGTGTCTGTCAAAAGATGAATAGATAAAGAAAATGTGGTGTATATACACAATAGAATACTATTCAGCCATTAAAAAAAATGAAATCATGTCATTTGCAGCAACATGGATGGAACCGGAGGTCATTATGTTAAGCTAGGCACTGAAAGACAAATATTATATGTTCTCACTCGCATATGGGAGATAAAAATGATGATCTCATGGAGGTAGAGAGCAGAATGTTAGATACCAGAGACTGGAAAGGGTGGGGGAGGAGGCGGAGATGAAGAGAGGTTAGTTAAGGGGTACAAACATACAGTTAGATAGAAGGAATGAGCTCTAATGCTCAATAGCAGAGTAGGGTGACTATAGTCAAGAACAATGTATGGTATATTTCAAAATAGCTGGAAGAGAGGACTTGAAATGTTCCCAACACATAGAAATAACAAATACTCAAGGCGATGGCTACCAATACCCTGACTTGATCATGACACATTCTGTGCATGTAGCAAAATATCACATGTACTACATAAATGTGTACAAATATAGCGTATCAATAAAAAAATTTAGCAAACTAGAAATAAAAACACTCTCTTAACCTGATAAAAGATATTTATAAAAACCTACAGTTAAAAAGCAAAAAGTGAAATTAAGAAAACAATTTCATTTATAATAGCATCAAAAAGAATGAAATACTCAGATAAATATAACAAAAGAAGTGAAAATTGTACATTGAAAACTACAAAACATCATTGAAAGAAATTAAGGATGAAAATAAATAAAAAGAGGTCTCATGTTTATGGCTTGAAAGACATAATATTGCTAAGATAGTAATACTACTCAAATTGATTTACAGATTCAACACAATCTCTGAAAAATACCAACTCCCTTTCTTTTTAGTGGAAATTGACAACTGATCCTAAAATTTATACGGAAATGCAAGAGATCCAGAACAGCCAAAACAGTCTTGAAAAACATGAACAAATTTGGAGGACTCTCGCTTTCCAATTTTAAAATTTACCATAAAACAATATCAAGACTGTGTGGAATTGGGACCAGGAGCAGTGGCTCATGCCTGTAATCCTAACACTCTGGGAGGCCGAGATGAGAGGATCACTTGAGCTCAGGAGTTTGACACCAGCCTGAGCAAGAGCAAGACCCTGTCTCTCTAAAAAATAGAAAATTATCCAGGTATGGTGATGTGCACCTATAGTCCCAGCTACTTGGGAGGCTGAGGCAGAAGGATCGCTTGAGTTCGAGGTTGCAGTGAGCTTTGATGACGCCACTGTACTCAACCCAGGGGACAGAGCAAGACTCGGTCTCCAGAAAAAAAAAGATTGTGTGGAATTGGAATAAGGATAGACATATAGATCCTGAAATAAACCCTTACATTTATGGACAACTGATTTTTGACAAAAGTACCAAGACAATTTAGTGGTGAAATAATGGTCTTTTCAACAAATGGTACTGAGACAACCAATTTCCAATGTCCACATGTAAAAGAATAAAATTTGACCCTGACTTCATACCGTACACAAAAATGAACTCAAAATGGATCAAAGACTTAAATGTAAGAGGAAAAACTATAAAATTCTTAAAAGAAAACATAGGGGAAAAGCTTCATGACCTTGGGTTAGGCAAAGCCTCCTCTGTTGCGATAACAAAAGCATGAGCTACAAAATTTTAAAATAGGCTTCATCAAAAATAAAGACATTGTACTTCAAAGTATACCATCAAGAAAGTGAAAAGATAAGCCAAAGGACGAGAGAAAATACATGCAAGTCATATGTTTCATAAGGGGCTTAGATACAAATATATAAAGAGCTCTTACAAGTCAAGAGTAAAAAGACAAATAACTTAATTCAAAAGTAGAATAAGGGTTTGAAAAGACATTTCCCCAAAGAAGACACACAAGTGGCCATTAAGTAATGAAAAGATGCTCAACATGATTAGTGAAGGGAGAAATGCAAATCACAATCATAATGAGATACCACTCCACACCCACTGTAGTAAAAAAGACAGAGACAGAATAAAAAGTGTTGGTGAGGATGTAAAGAAATTGGAACCCTCAAGTCCTGCTAGTAGGAATGGAAAAATGGTGCAGCATCTTTGGATACCAGTTCAGCAGTTCCTCAAAATGTCAAACATAGAGTTATGCATGACCCAGCAAATCCCATCCTAGATATACACCCAAGAGAAATGAAACCATATGCCCACACACAAAAAAATTGTATGTGAATGTTCACAGCAGCATCATTTATTTATAACAGCCAAAGTGGAAACAACCCAACTGTGATCAATTGATGAATAGATAAATAAAATATGGTATAGTCATACAATGGAACATTACTTGGCCATAAAAGGAAGTACTGATACATGGCACAACATGGACGAACCTTGAAAACCTTTGCTAAGTGAAAGAAGCCCAGACACCAAAGTCTACATATTGTATGATTTCATTTATGTGCATTGTCCAAGATAGGCAAATCCATTGAGGCAGAAAGATTAGTGGTTGCTGGGTGAAAAAGAAAATGAGAAGTGACTGCCAAAGTGTAGGTTTCTTTTCTTGAGGTGATGAAAATATTCTAAAATTAGATAGAGGTGGTGATTACACAACCTAAAAACTACTTAATTTTACACTTTTCAAGAGTGAATTTTATGGTACATGTATTTTATCTTAATAAAGCTGTTGTTTAAAAAAAGCTATAGTCAACATACTTAATGGTTAAATACTGAAAATTTTGCTCTGAGACAAAGATTCTAGCTATCACCAAATCTGTCTAATATTGTATTGACAATTCTGAGGAGTGCAATAAGCCATGAAAATAAAATATATAAAGATTTGAGAGAAATAAAATGGTCATTGTTCAATATGACATGATTGTATACATAGAAAATTTTTTAAAATTCATAGAAAAAACTATTCAAATAAATGATTGTATTGAGCAAGTCCATGAAAATGACAATAAACAAATATCAATTGCATTTCCTCTAAATTAACAAAGAATAAAAATTTTAAAGTTACAAAATTTACAATAACATCAAAAATATCAAATACCTAGGAGTAAATCTAATAAAAGATACACAGTATTTTTACTGTACTAATAAGAAATAACAGGAGTTACAGGAGTGTCAAAGTGTCTAAGAATTTACCCAACTTTCAAACTAACAAGTTAGTCAGCCATAGTTTCATGGATCCTGGCAGAAGACATAAGACCTTGGGATGGAGACAAAGTCAATACTCACAGCAATACACTAGCCCAGGGTATCAGCATTTTTGTTGGTTTCCCAAGTAACAGTTCCAACAGGGCAACACCGGAGTCCCAGGTGATGACTGCACATGAAGTAGGTTGCATTACAGGAGAGGAATCCCAAGTTTAGGAAACTCAAGTATTTTATAATGGATAGTAAGCCTTCCCGACCTTTACCTCAGAGGGAAATGTTAGCTTTATCATACTGGACAGTACAAAAAACTTGCCCTTCACTCCAGAGGACACTAAGCATGTCTTCCAAGGATGTTCACTATGTAAACATCCTTTAAAGACAGTCCAAAACAAAGGTAATCAGTGCCTCTGCTTATAAGATATACAGAAATCAGAGAAATTCATGGAGGATTGTCTCTCAATGCACAGAAAAAATATAAAATATTATTGATAGAAAGAATACCTAAATCAATGGAAGGATGTATCATATTCATGAACAGGAAAACTCATTTAAGATTTCAGTTCTCCCCTGAGAACCCAGATATAAAACCATCCTCATATAGCCACCTAATCTTTGACAAAGCAGACAAAAACATACACTGGGGAAAAGAATCCTTATTCA
>NW_012155062.1:7533494-7552397 GCF_000956105.1 Propithecus coquereli | reverse complement strand
TGTAATCTCACCCATAATCTGAGGAGTGTTTTTGTTTTGTTTTGTTTTAGAGAATTGAAAAGTTGATTCTAAAGTTTGCAGGTAACATAAGCGGCCAAGAATACCCAGTACAATATTGGAAAGGAAGAGCAAACTTGCAGGACATATGCTACCCAATACCAAGACTTATTAAAAAGTTTCTATAACCAAGACAGTGTGGTATTAGTGCAAGAATAGTCTGGTATCTCAGTGGAATAAACCAATGGGATGGAAAAGAGGGTCCATGATTTTATATTGACACTTGATTTATAACAAAGGTATTTCTGCAGAGCAATTCTATTGTAGAACACAAAATATTTTTAGATAATTATGGATAAATTGGGTATCCAAATGGAGAAAAATTAAATTAGACTCTTACCTTCCATTATACACAAAAATCAATTTTAGGTAGATTGTAAGTCTAAACGCAACAGGTAGAACATTGAACCTTCTAGAAGATAATAGAGAAGAACATCATCGTGAACTTGGGTAGGCAAAATTTCTTAAAAGGAAAACATAAAGAAAAAGATTGATAAATTGGTCACCTCAAAATTAGAAGTCTCTGTTTATCAAAAGACAATATTAAAAGAGTAAAAATTTACACCATGGTGTGGAAGAAGATATTCGCAATACTATCACTAAAAATGGACTCATGCCCAGAATTCATCAAAAATTCCTACACATCAAATAGAAAAAGACAGACAATTCAATAGAAAACGGAACAAAAGATTTGAATAGATGACTCACAAAGGAAGATATCTAGAACTACAAACAGATGAAGATGTGGCTCTTTGTAGCAAGAAAAAGTACATACTAAAATTGTAATTCAAATCAGAATTTCTAAAACTGAAAGTCCTGGCATACCAAGAGTTGGAAAGGATATTGTGTAACAAGAACCCCCGTACACTGCTGATGGGAGTGAAAATTAGTATTCACACCCACTGTGGGAAACTGTTTTGTTTTCCATGTGGACTAAAGCTGAATAAGCATGAACTATACCCCAGCAGTTCTTCTCCTGTATCCCTAGAAATGCGTAAGATATGCACTACATGGCATGCACAAGAGTGTTCACAGCAGTTATATTGGTAACAGTGAATATCAGAAGCAACCCGAATGACCTCCAACTGTGGAATGTATAAATTGTGTTTACTTCAAACAGCGGAATATTATACAGCACAGAAAAGGGACAAACAAACCCCTGCTGCATGAAAAAAAAAAAAAAACATGAATAAACTCACAAATAGAATTCTGAACAAAGTAAGCCAGGTACAAAAGAATGTATATTGTACGATTTCCTATGCATTTCAAACACAGGCAACATTAGACTCTAGTATTAGAAGTCAGGACAGTGGTTATCTTTGTGAAAAGAGGAGAAGAAGGGCAGTTTCTAAGGAGATTGATCTGAGTGGCAGTTATAAGATGTGTTTATTCTGGAATAATCTATTAAACCATGCACTTATAGTTTGTGTAATTTTCTGTATGTTTGCTATACTTAAAGATCAGATAGATAGATAGACAGACAGACAGATAGTGCTGAGTATTGAGGGACTTCCCCTCCCAGGGCCAGCCTATTCCTAACAATAGTGGGCAGCTCACTAGTGAGTGTGTTTTCCAAATGCAAACCAACCAACTCAGAGCCCATATCCCAATCACCCCATTTATCAGATTTTCACACTCCGAGCCCCTATAGACTTGCTCTGATCACCCCAAGGCAAAATACCAAACAACTAGGATAACCCTATGTCTCAGAGTTCTCTGAAATTCTTCAAACTAGCCAATCCTAAGGCTGCCTACCCTGCCTCACCTGTTCCTTCCCAAAGAATCCACAATAAAGGCTCCTGCCCAAAGGTCCTTACTTTCCCTCTGCCTCCTGACCGACCCTGGTGCTGCCCTGTGCGGTGCCCTGTTGGTGTGGCATGTCCTCTGCTCTTGGGAACTGTGAGTGATAATCTATCTTTTCAATGGCAACTGTCTCCTGATCTGTTGGACTTACTGTACACCAAATTTTCTATTAATACATTATATTTGAAAACAATATCTCCCCCTTATCGGATTATATAAACTCTAGTCTGCATAGAAAGAGGAAGATAAGGGTGACTGACTGTGGAATGCGTACTCTATATCAGGGAGGACCACCACTCGTGTTTGTGCAAGTGATGCACACACATTCTCCTCACACTTATTATAGGTTTGCAAAATTATTCCAACAAATTTTCTAGCAGGTGACTGTACAGTGACCAAAGGAAGGCCTGCCTTTTACATTTGTCATATCATAGTACTGACTAAAGGTAAGCCTAATGTCAGGTAAGGAAAAAATTGGACTGGTTTTGGAAAAATTTTTCATTGGCATTAAATGGGAGCCTTCCAACTCCCTACCCCTCCACATCCACTCCCCATATTTGTAGGACGCCATCTCTGAACCACTATAGTTGTGCAGGATCATATGCTAATAATTTCAGTCTAAAGTACTAAGAGATAATAAAAGTCTCTAGTAATAGAAGCTTAAGGTATAATCCCTCTGGGAGTAATTGTAATTTAAATAGAGACAACAGACATTGTTTTAAGTTACCTAAATGAATACAATTACAATCCTGCAATTACAAATAGTAGGATTATTTGAGAGCAGATAATAATATCTGTCCAGGAACCTCTCAAATTAGATTGTTAGGCCCCAATATTTGTCATCGCTAAGTAGGCGTCCAAAAGGAAAAATTAGCACAAGTAAATGGGACTTAGGGGGTCATCCTACCCAATGACTTTCAAAAGGTATTCCTCAAAACCCTCATGTTCTGAGACAGCTGAATGCCCACCTTTCAGGTAACAATTTGAGAGGCATTAAAAAGCAATTCATCTCCCTCTCATTTGAAAAAAGAAGAGTCTGGGCTCCAGAAAGTTGACATTACCTACATTCCTGGGCAGGAATTATGAAACCTGCTTCTTCTAAGAAGAAAGGGAATAAAAATTTGCCCAAAAGGTCTGTCTCTTTGATTTATAGTCTGCCAAGAATTTCTAGAAATCCTCTTCCAAATACCATAAAGCTCACCCAGAAGTATGCTATTATGGAGGACAGATTTCTATTCTCTGTGGAAATATCTGTGGGAGGGGCTCATGACCTTCCAAAGAAGTGATGAGGACACTAGTCATGCTTTGGTGATTTGGAGTTGGCCAAAAGTTGAAAAACAACCTCTAGGACTTCATTTAATTCCATAAATTTTTATCATTATCCTACCATAGAACCCAAAATCCAACTCTTTGAACTGGAAAACACCATTCTACTGAATAAGCTTCATTCCCAGAGCCCAAACACAATAAACTCATACAAACAGGATTTGAATATAATACCCCCAAAGGACTTTGCCAATGTTTTTTGCCATGTTGCACAACTTTAAAAAAAAATAGCATTAGATTAGCAATAGCCTTAACAGAGGTATATTTAGTCAATGTCTTAGTCTGTTTGTGCTGCTGTAACAGAATACCATAGACTGGATAATTTATAAAGAACAGAAATTCTGAGCCATTGCACCAAAAAAAATCAAAAGAACAGGAATTTATTTTCTTACTGTTCTGGAGGCTGAGAAGTCCAAGAACAAGGCTCCAGCACTTTCAGTTGTCCGGCGAGAGCTGCTCTCTGCTTCCAAGATGGCACCTTGTTGTTGAACCTTCTGGAGGGGAGGAACACTGTGTCCTCACGTGGCAGAAGGCAGAAGGGCAAGACAGCTGAACACTGCATGAAGCCTCTTTTATAAGGGCCTTTCCCACTTTATGAAGGAGGAACCTTCATGGCCTAATCACCTCTTAAAGGCCTCAACTCTTAACGCTATCACATTGGCCATTAAATTTTAACACCTGAATTTTGGAGGAGATACATTTAAAACATAGCAGTTGCACTAGATGTGATCTAACATTTTTCCAAAATAATATTTCATGGCATTACTAAATGGCATCAAAATCAGGTTTGTGATCTTTTGTGAATTTGTATGAGAAAGCATAACAAAAGGTAGAAGGATGACTATGGTCATGAATTCAAAAGTAAAATCTCCAGATTGTAATTTTGTCAATTGCCCCTAGTGTTTTGTTAATTATCTTTGTTGCTGCTGTAGAACTGAATTAATAAATTCAGTGCAAACACTTATAGACTGCATATTATAACAATTTTGCCAGACCAATTTATTCATTTGCTTATTTTTGCTAACTAAATGGTCTCAATTAGCTAGTCACAAGAAATTAAGCAATAAACAGAGATAACATCTTGGTCTCATCTCACACAGTCATCTTGCTACCTTATGCTGTTGGTTACAAAGAATACCAGTCAAGAGATGTCAGTGAATACTTGTATTAATGCTACACGGCTACACAAGTCAGCATACTTCTTCTCTCCTCCTGGAAATCAAACAAAAGCAAAAGAACAAAAAATACTTCAAACTAGTATAACTAGTAAAAAGAAATAACTTCCCGATGCTAAACTATCTGAGAGAAATGTCAAAAATGGATGCCATGTGGAAGGAAAGACATAGAAAAAGCACAAGCAAGTGGAAAACGATTCAGCAGAGGCACAACTCAGAATGTGTCATTAAAAACACATGCTATGCTGTCGACATAAGTGACTCACCCTAGAAGGGAAAGGCTATATCCATTCTTTGTAACAACAGTTGAGAAAATTGGAATAAGTAAAGCCAGTACCAAAACATTCTTAGACTCTGTGTGGTTCAGAGAAGCAGGCAAAACAGGGCAACAAAGAATCACATATGGGATCCATATTTGCAGGAAGCACTCTGTCTTTGTGGTGGCACAGTTGAGAGAGCCTTTGAATTGTGAAGTTTAGAAAACTAACCTGGTCCTTCCCTTCCCACACTTCAGTTCTCAACACTTCTCCACACACACACATATAAATCTCCTGCAAACAGCTAGCTCATAAAAAAGCCAATCAATTCAATAGTACATAATAAAATTTTTTAAAAGAACTGCAAAACATTGATATAAAGATCCTACAAGAACAAATGTAAAAATCTTATTGAAGCAATGGACTTTAGTAAGAAAGACCACAAACAGAAATGCAAGGATTCAGAGTAGATATTGTGAAACAAATATAGATGAACTGTGAGTTTGGCAGAATTCAGAAAGAAGTAAAAGAAAAGATTCATCACAAATTGGAACAAAAAATTGGAAGATGCATAAGGAGATCAGATATTGTGAGAAAAACATAAAAAAAATACGGTTAGAAATGAGAAAGCAGAATACAGTGAAATGGATATGTAGAAAAATAAAAAGAATTAGAAAGAAAAATAGAATGGCTGGAAGACAAAGATGATTAAACAAATTTATAATTGTTTTCTGAAGAAGAAAACCAAAACAATGAGACACACAAATTTAAATATATAATTCAAGAAATATTCCTGAAATTAAAGAAGATTGGCATCTATATAAGGGCACTTTTTGCTAGGAAAAAAATTAATCCAGAAAGGTCAACACTGAGGCATATCATGGTAAAAGCGAAAAAGAAAATCACTTATAAAGGAATACATTTGTCTGGCCACAGAAAGATTTATGCTAAATAATAATAAAACAATATCTATAAGATAGTCAAAGAAAGAAAGTGTGGCCCAAGATCCATCCAAGTTGCCCTCAGAAATAAGAGCTACAGATAAATGTTTTAAACATGAAAGCCCTCAAATAATATTATTCCCAATATCCCTCTTGAAGACACTTCTAGCAGATTGAACAGTAGTCAAGCAAGAGCTGACATGGGCTCATGTCTGAGAGCAGAAGGACTGGCAATCAATACTGAGTGTATTTATTAATAATTTTAGGACTAAGGCTGAAACCTAGTGGGGATTAGAAATTGGGGTGGCAAAATAATATGTAAATATTATACATGCTGACAGAAGCTTAGAAACGAAAGGGGGAAAAGTGAGTGTGCACTGATTCAGAAAGAAATTTACTATTTCATTCATAGGTAATAACTGGGAGTCAGAGAATTTTACTTAAATCCAAAAAAATCACATCATAAAAGTCGAAGCATATTTACCAATACAAAAGTAAATACTAAGAAAGATAGTATTATTGATTAATATTTACTAGTAGAGGAGAAAAGGAAGGGAAGAGGAAACACTAATTATATTGCAACATTTAGGTGGGAATAATATATAGCTAAAGAAAAAGAGGACTAAAGTTGTTACATAATAATATGAACATAGTGGTAAGTACCACAACACAAATACAAACATTTCTAAAAATCAAAACTGCACACACACACAAAGATCAAGGAAAATCAACAATTTAGTGAACACTCTAAAGAATAACAATCGAAGTAGAAATCTCAATGAAATAAAGGACAGAACTAAGACCAAATGTCTTCACTTATAAAATTAATTCATCTATTTAAAAAAATGATCTTTAGATAATATTACGATGCAAAAACCAATTCTATGATACACACAGAAGCATACATTGGCAAAAAGATAAATAAATAAATAACGATATTCATAGGTGTCAGCCAAGCTGTAACCTGTAACTTGGAAGCTCTCAAATCTCTTCCAGGTTCACTCATATGATATGATAGTCAGCAGGTCTCAGTAGGAGCGAGGGCCTCAGTTCTTTGCCACGTCGGCTTCTCCACAGGGCTTCTTGAGCATCCTCCAAACATGGCCACTGGCTTCCCTCAGAGCAAGTGATCTGAGACACACAGAGAGAGAGAGAGAGAGAGAGAACCCAAGATGGAATCTGTAGTGTTTTATAACCTAATCTCAAAAGTCACAAATCATCACTTCTTTCATATTCTAGTCACACAGATAATTTATTCACAAACAATCACACAGATTAACTGAGGCACAATGTAGGAGGGGCCACGCAAGGGTGTGCATAGCAGGAGGTGAGGGTCATCTGGGCCATTTTGGAGGCTCCCTGTAGAATAATACAGTCCCTGAGTGAAGGGGAGAGAAAGGATAGGTAGAAGCCTCCTAGACTGCTATGTGCTGTAAAGAAGGCTGGGCCAGGCCACTAGGGATTGGCCATCAGCGGGGTACTGTGCCTCCCGAGAATGCGCCTGCCTCGACACCCCTGCCACACTCAGTCATGGCCAGAACAGCCCCTGGGAATCTTGGCCTCGGTGTTAACATGACAATGGAATGTAGAGCCAGCGGCTGGGCCGCTGGCCACTCACAGCCTGCAGCTGGAGGCGGCGAGGTGCATTTTCACAGGGACCGTGGTAGCTATGGCACATCTGTTATGTGCCAACACGGCTTTGGATGCTTTTATAAATCCTTAAACTCAAGTGCTTAATGATGACCTTAACCTAACCATTGTGCCATTGGACCCCTTTTATTTCTTACTTCTTTGAACCACTCTGAGCTTCTGTTTCTTATTTTGCAAAATGTAGATAATGCTAATTGCCTCGAAAATACGAAGAGGAATCCCAAGTGCGCAGTACTGTACAGGTCTCTGCCAAGCGAAAGCAATACACTGTCATGATGAAAAGAGTGCATCTGTCTGTGTGCCTCATTAAATAGAAAAATGCGAGGCCAGCTGCCGGGAAGAAGCGCTAGGGCCGACGCACCACACGACAGGTGCCGCACAACGCGCGACGAGGTGACGCGCGACGCGGATACGCGCGAGGGTCCTCCCCTCCGCCCTGACAGCTCCCAGAGCAGAAGCCCGCCGAGATCTTTGAGACACGTGCAGTGGCACACGCCAGGGGGCGCCCGACGAACTGTCCTGTGATAAGGAAAAAGCACCTCCTGGGCAGGCAGGGAACAATCGGTGACAGGGAGCCTTGACGGAGGTGATGCGAGGAAGGCTCTGGCGTCACCAGAGGCTGTGGCTGAGACAGAAGTGATTGAAATGCGCTCCTCCAGTCACTGCACCACCCGCCGTGTGACAAGCGGCTCTGTCCAGCGCAGCTAAAGGACGTGGCACGTGGCCACTACAGGGGGCACCTTAGAGCTTTGGCGAGAGGACAGGAGGACAGAGGGGCTTGGTCTCGCCCTTGCAGACCCTGAGTCCTTGCCACTGCCTGCACTAGCCAACCGCGCATCACTGGAGGGCTTTCTCCACCGGCAGGAAGTGACAGAGGAATGACCCCCAGTCGTAAGCCTCCAAAGAAAGCCAGAGCTCTCCCAGCAGGACGAGGCACCCACTCCCCATACCCGTCGAGGTGACCAGCTTGATGGACAAGGCTCTCAATGGCCGCCTTCCCTTCCCGCCGCCCTTCCTGCTCTCCTGCCAGTGTTTCCTGGTATTGCCTCCTAGACACACTGTTCCCACCACGTCTCAAGTCTGCTTCTGGGAAACCCAAACAAAGCCAAGAGTGCAGTGCCCTACCTCCCAGCGGTGTCCTGCAGGGCCACAAGGTGCACCCCTGCCCTGCCATGGGCGTCTCCAGGCTGAACATCTGGCCAAATAGAATTTTTCCTTTCCTCCCATCACTGGTCAGTTGGGGGCCTTTCCTCGGACATAACAGGCTAGAGCAGTGAAAACAGCCATCGTCTACCTCTGTGAGTGGGGCAGGGGCACAGCTGTATTGTCTCCAAGGAGAAGAGGGAAAAAAAAACTATTTTTACTTTATGCCATTTAATCTTCAGAAGCACTTCAAAAGCCTAATTTTATAGATGAAGAAACAATCTGTCAGGCTCTGTAACTTGGCCAAGGTCACATGCTAGAAGCTGGACTCAGACGCCAGGCTTTCTGATGTCACCCTTCCTTTTGCTGTGCCAGAGGTTCTCCACATGTGGTCCCTGGACCCCCAGCATCAGCATCTCCTGGGAATTGGTAAGAAATCCTCAGGGCTGCCTCAGACCTGCGGCCCCAGAATCTCTGGGGGTGGGGCCCAGACATCGGTGGTTGAACAGCCCCTGGGGGATTCTGATGGCCACTCAGGGGTGAGGCCCCGCACTAGAGCAGACTTCTCCCCATAGGAAGGTCATTTCTGTTTTTAAAAACCTAAAAGGAAGGTGATTCTATACTTGACATGAATGATAAGATCATCATGTCAGACTCTGAATTCATTTATTTCCATTTGTCCTCACTTTATTGAATGAGAAATAGGCACTTACCACGCAGAACTGGATTCTGTCATAGACTCAGGAGCTGGTCTAGGAGTTCCAGGCCTGGCTCAGATGACATATTTGCTATTTAAGGGCAACTTGCCTAATTTCTGTGTCCCAATTTATACCAGGGAATAATGATACCAAATCTAACCATATTATGATAAAGCACAGAGTGCTCAATACATATTTGTTGAATGAATACATAAATTTCATTGACTGAAGGCAATGCGAGATGCATGATTGAGTTTCTCAGTCCTTCCATCTATCACAGGAGAGATTTAAGCTAAGAGATACAAAAACACTCTGAAGAGCAAAACACATAAATTAGAACAATGGATTATTAGGAGCAGCGATGTAAGTATAGCATAGTGATGAAGTATGGACCAAGAGCTCAGGTTGCCTGGGTTCAAATCCCAGGACAGCCACTTACTAATTAAGTGGCCTTAGGCAAGTTACTTAACCTCTGGCCCTCAGTTTCCCCATCTGAAAAATGGGGTAATAGTGACAACCATTATGAGAGATTAAATGAGTTAATACCTACTGTTTGAATAGCACTGAGGAATTTTCTCTTCCTTGCTTAAGAAGAATTAGGTTGTCTCCCCTGAACTCAGATAACATTCTGTTCAAAGGACTACTACAGTGGGTGCCACTGTAATATAGGAATAAAATACAGGATACCGAGTTAAATTTGAATTTCAGATAGACTAGGAATTTTTTTTAGTGTAAGTATGTCTCACATATTACACAGAGTATACTTAAACTGAAATACTAATTCCTAGTGTATCTGAAATACAAATCTAATTGGACATTCTTTTTTTTTTGTAAGCATGCAATCCTACATCTATCATCCTCCCTTCATGGGGAAGGACCATGTCTTATCTAACTTTGTATCCTGGGAACCCAGAAAAGTTCCTGACCCACAATAGATCATTAATAAATCTTTGAAAAGTGGACGAAGAAGAAATACTTTCATGACAGGCAGTATGTCCCCATCGTTGGGCAGCTCCAGAGCTTCAGGAGCTGATTGTCAGGCTCATTACATTTCTTCTCCAGAATCCACTGACTTGTGTAGGTAGATTTTGCTCTTTGGTTAATGTCTGGAAATTACCAAGAGGAGAATAAACATACCTAAACTCCACACTCTAAACACAAGCACTTTCTGTCAGCATGGCAAAGGGCACCGTGTCAGAGAACAGAGTCAGACGCCCACTCAGCGCTTAAGAGCTTTCTCTGCACCATGTACTGGGCTAAGAGCAGGGACTCATAATCTAGATGTAAGAGATAGAAAATAGATAAACACAGGAAAAATGTTGGCATTGAACTAAGGGAATTGGAACCTCAAGTGTATCACTCCTCATTGTATCAAGCCTCATTCGTTGAAAAGAGAAAATGTTTCTTGTTTCAAAGCAGAGAAAATTTCACTTGACAGGCGCCAGCCTTATGAGTCCGCATTCTCCTTCCCAAGCGGAGTGCTGCAGTTCAGGTCTGCGGAGCTCTCCTTTCTCCTGAGACCTCGAAAGCACAGCTGCTGTGGCTAACAGACTGGATGCGAACCCTGGGAATCAGCGTTCCTCACGCTGGACAATTCTTTTTCTTTTAAGGTAGATGCTAAACTCATTTTGAACCTGGATTCTTTCCTGAGATGTATCAACTCGGGAGACTTTCGCTGTCTTGGCCTGCTTCGTAAATCCCTGTGCTGTTTCAGGAACAGTTGACCTTGGATTTTACGGACCATGCTGAGAAGGGTAGAATGTGGCGAAGCCATGGAAGAAGAAATAGAGGGAAGGGCCTTTAAGAACTCAGAGCTTCCTGTGCTTTGCCGTCAGAACTAATGAGCAGTCCCATCCATAGCAGCCCAGCTGCTCATGTAACAGCAGGACTTGTAAAAAATCACTGGATTTATGACAGGCCTTCCGAAGTCATGTCATTGTATGGGGCTGAGTCACGGAATTACAGGCATGAAAAATTAATCAGTCCCTCAAACGAAGCCATATGTGAAGACACGGGTCAGTTTCAGAGATGAGCAGAAAGGATTTGATGTGTTCCTACCTAGTGGTGGCTTGGTGCTAAGCAAAAGAGAGTCATGCGTCTTCCCCCATCACCGGAATATCTCATTGTTCATCTTCCGAGAAAGTGTGAAATTTTGCAGGACTTAAGTCTGGTTAAATCTCAAAAAATGGTTAAATTCACTTACCCAAGATTTTAATAGATATATAAAGGAGAAGCAAGGAACTGTTTCCTTGGCTGATTAGAATCACAGACGTTTCAAACTAGAAAGCCTCTTGGAGAACATCTTTTCTAACTTTTCATTTTAGAAACAAAGAATCTGAGCCCCAGAAGGGTGAGGACCTCACGAATCTGATCACCTGTGACCACCCGAGGTCCCACAGCAATCCTGGCTCGTGGGCACGTAGTGACCAATAAACATTTGTGGAATGAATGTGTAAGTGTCATTGGTTGAAGGCAAGGTGAGACACATTATAGAGTTTCTCGGTCCCTTTATGCATCTTGCTTTGCTTCTAAATGGTTTCTTGTTTTCCCTTAGGGAATATAGGCCCAAGGTGAATGGTATTTTAAATTTATCCCAACTCTTAACTTTGAAGTAAAAGCCCTTTTCAGGGCATATTCATAACCCCAGTACTTGAGCATTTCAGATAAGTGAGAGGTCAAGGTGTCTGTCGTACGACTGTTTCTGTGTCCAGAGGACACACGTTCACTGGTTGTCTGGGTGTAGGTGATGAGAGGGAGGCACTCCTAGATCCGAAGACATACAGCTAGTTGGAGGCAGGGCTGGACTAGACCCCCGGACTCCCACGCCCAGAGCAGAGGTGATCAATTCCCAGCTGCTTCTCAGCTGTGGCAGACCAGGACCTGTGCTCTCTCAGGCAGCTGCCCCTGAGTGGGAGGAAATGGCATGTAGCACAAGGGATTAAGTAACAAAGGCATCAAACAGTTCCATCTTTATCCTAAATAGGATTGCATTTCTATGCTGACTCGTTCAGTCAATAAACATGCTCTGATGGCCCCGCTACGTAGCAGCCTGGGTGCTGGGGTGGCTCTGCCTGCATCCAAGGGGAAGGCTTGGTGCCTGCCCTGCAGAAGCCCACCTCAAACAGGGAGAGAGGACTAACGGGCAGCAAAACACTCCAGAGTCATCCAAGGAGGGAAGTTTCGAGTAAAACACTACACATGAAGCACAGAGAAGCAAGGGCGTTTCATAATCAGGGGAGGCAGGACATGGGATACCAGCAGGAACCTTCTCTCAGTTCTACAGTGAGATACTTACGCAAGTGCGTTTGTATGGTCTCAGGAACCTAGAACACGTGAAGAGCGACTGACCCTCTGTGCTTCGGAGGCAGCAGGAGCCCAGCACACTGGAATCTGGTTTTACACTTCTCTCTGCTTCATCCCTGGGGAGAGCCCTCTCCCACAGTTGGAGTTTTAGGAATAATTTTCCACTTATCAATTAGGACTTGTGTTCCCTTAGACCAGGATTTGATTTAAGTTTACTAAAACTTCCTTCAGAAATGTTTTCATCAGAAGGAAAACCTAAGTCATTAGGACATCAATGTACACACATTGAACGCTCACTGGTGCAGAAAATCGTGCTGGGTAAGAGCACAGCAGAGACCCCGTCTTGCACTGTCTGCCACTGAGCTGGCAGAATGGAACATAGGGACAAAAGCGGCAACAAGGCAGCACTTCTGGCCACGTGTGTGTAGATTAAAAAATGCAGCAGCTCTTTAGGGAAAGGCAAGATCACTATTGCCTGGAACATCCACACGTTCATTCAACACGTTTATTAAGGGTCTACTGTGTGCCAGACACTGTTCTAGGTACACGGGATCTGGGGATGAGCGAGACAAAATCCCTGACCTCATGGAATGTACTTTCTAGGGCAGGAGACAGACAATTAACAAATAGGTGCGTTGTCTAATGACAGGTGTATGTGCAGGGAAGAAACTTGAAGCAGGGTTAGGGGATGGAGTGTGATGGGAGTTTAGGGAGACTGCTGTTTTAGACGGGGCAGCTAAGGAAGCCCTCTGAGAAGGTGACACAGGAGACAAGACCTAAGTAAAGTGAGGGAGTTAATATGATCGGTAGAGGTAACTACAAGTGTCCTTGTTTACTGGAGGGACTACAAAGAAGTTGTGCAGCTAGAGCAGACAGCAGTCAGGGTGTGAGTCTGATTTAATCCTGGATGTGCCTGGAAGTCATTGCATGGTTAGAAGGATTTTATCACAGCATCTGATCAAGAGTGTTCAGAAACCACCCTGGGAGCGTGAAAAACTAAACACACGACTCTGGATCTGAGTCGGGTGTGGCAGAGGGACCGAGGCAGGGCTGGAGATACGCACTTGAGCTTCATCAGAGTATAAACGGGGTTCTAAGTGTTCACAGGGCTGGGTAAGACCAGAAACGTGCAGAGAAGGGAACCGGGGCCCTGCACCACAAAGAGGTCATGGGGACGAGGAGTCAGCAAGACCCTTAGAAAGGCAGCTAAAGATGAGAGAGGAAAACCAGAAGAGCATGGTGTCCGAGAAGCCAAGGAAAAAGGAGAAGGAAGCCATTGATAAACTGTGTCCAACACTCGTGGGGGGCGTGGAATGAGATGAGGACTGAGAGCCACCAGGGACTTGACAAAAGAGGTTTCAGCAGAATAGAGTATGACAGCCTGCCCATGTGTGCTACCAGAGATGCAGAGGGAAATGAAGACACCTATCGCCAGACATTATTGCTCTAAAGGGGAACAGAGAAATGGGACCATAGTTGAGGGAGACCTGAGGTCTAGGGAGGGTTTTCTTTTTCCTACTCAAAATTATTGCAGTATATTTGAATGCTTAGGGTAACAATTCAGCAGAGAGGTAAAGTGCGTTTTTCATGAGAAAAGGGAAGTACTTGCCAGAAAAGATCCCTTAAGCAGGCAAGAGGGATGGGGCCACTGGCCTTTGATAGAAGTAGGCAGTGTATATCCAAATGTAGGATCTTTGACAGATATGTAGGTGGAAAAAATGGGTTATTCCCTCCTTGCTTCTGTTTTCTCTGTGATGTAAGAGATGAGGTTATTAACTGATAGGCAGAGGTGGAAGTAGAGAGAAGATGTGGGTGTAAATTACCAGAGAAATGAAGGATTGCGGCTGAGAGTTGATAGAAATTTGTAGTCAGAAGTTTAAAGTGAAATGAGCCAGAAGCACCTCACAAAGAGATGAAATTTGAGTTGGCCTCGGAGGAAAGAATAACGCTCAGGCTCAGAGAGACTTGGGACACTGAGTTAAAAGAAAGAAGAGTTAGAACTATAAATACCTTGAAATCTGGTATGACATGGTCTTGTTCACTGCAACAATAAGCACTAGATAAACATTTGTTGAATAAGTGAATTAATGAATGCTAAGACCTATTCAGAGAAGAGTGCATGTGGGCCACTTGAGCTTGGAGTTCTTTGTAAGGCATCATGGTGAAGGTTGGAAAATAGATCGAGACAAATTCAGGAAGCTCTCAAACTCCTGGACAGAGGCTGGGCCTTAAACCTGCAGGCCAACAGAGAGCCGCTGTCAATAATTGCTGCCAGTACAACTTGGTTATGAAGTTCTGTACTTCATGGAAGTGGGACATAACCCAGTTCCACACCACCCCAGACCACATAAATGATTGCATTCTTCAGGGTCAGGTCTAAGAAGGAATGCTCTAACTTGGAAGTGTGAAATTCTTATTCAATCACATTATGAAAAAAGTGAGCATTTTTAAAAGCCAACATGTCCACTTGGATCTTTTTTCTGAGATACTATAGGGATCAGGAGAGAACAAGAAACCATTTTCACACGGCTCTTCAAAGTAGAGGGAGAAATGTGGATCACAGGGTAATTTGAACCCACATCAAAACCCAATGTCATCCCTCCTTTCTGGGTCAAAGGGGCCTCAGAGTGGTGATTCACAGACAACATGTGCCCTCAAAGCTGTATTGTCTCCGTGGTCTTAAATGACATTTAATTGGCTTGCATTTTAACTCAGTAGAGCTCCAGGGAGGAGACAAGAATGTTGTTATAAAAAGTTAGAAAGCTTTTTCAAAGGGAACCATGTTCCAGGAAGAGAAGGTCATCGTGGGACACTTAGGAGACTCATGCCTCTGACCTGGGGAACATTTCTGCACCTCAGCCTTCATCCAGATGTGCCCGTAGCTCAAAGGAACACCATTATCATGCAAGGTGAGAGGATGGTCATCACAGTTTAGACTCAAAGCCCCTTCCAAGACATTCTTGCTCTAATTAATGGTAGTCAGAGAAATGGGACCATAGCTGAGTGAGACGTGGGGTCTAGTCTTCCACCCCTAAGGAGTTATGGAGCTTTAGTGTTAAGAGGGATCTCAGAACCCATCTCATCCCATAGCCCAGCCAACACAGGAGTCCCATCTACACAACTCTCTTAGAGTTAACCTGACCCACAGGACAGCAGCCCATGGGCATCATGTTTGAGCAAGAAGTTTAAAAAATGGAAAAAGCAACAGAAATCATTCAGCAAAGTTCATGTCCTCATAAATAAATGTCACCAAATAAAACACAATGTATAGAACCAAAGGTCTTTGAGAAAGGGAATACTTCCCATGAGACATGCAACCCTTTACTGAGAGCCACTGCCCAGTGACATTCACACTCAGCCATTCTCTCCCCCTGTCCCCTGGCACCCTACAGCCTTCCTGCTCTTAGGCAAGTCCCCAGCTCCTACAAGCAGGCAACATGCTCTGCTCTCCTCTCTGCAGACTCCACCCCTCTTATACACACCCCTTATCTCTGCACCCCTCTTCCAATAGGATCCTCTGGTGGGATCTTTTTAATCACTTAAGTCCTCTTATACTTTGCTCAGCCACCAGGTGCCCCTTGGAGATCACTCTGGGGTCGGATGGTAGAGGAACTGTGTTTCTTACTCTACTTTCACTGTCATGGTTAAACATCTTCACTACAGAAAAATTAACAGTACAGAAAAGACAAGAAAACAGAGTCTCCTGAGTCCCCTGACTCCCACAGTGGCTGTGGTTAACTCTGTGGGTATTATTTTCTTTTAATTGCCACTCTATAGATATTTGTGTTTTTTACTCTAAAACTTTTTACCATCAACTCTGTGTAGCTCATGTCATGCTTTTCCATGTGTGTTTATAGCAGGAGAGTTTTTCACATTTAAATCAGTTCAAAAATATTGATTCATACTCCTCATGTGTGTCGGTTTCCTCACTATGTGCTGGTGATACAGAGAGCTAATAAAGAAGTCTTGGACATCGCTGTGAGGGGCAGGGTATTATTCAGATGGAGATGTGCCGGTGTGCATGCTCCTGAGGCAGGGTCCCTGTGCTCCTCCCAAAGGGATGCACACTCCTTCCTTTGTTCTTTTTGTAGGACAGTGGAAGTTAATTGGGAGATTCCATGTAATAAATAAACTGTCTTAAGTTTGCCTAAGAAAACTAACTTCAGCCAAAGAGAGCTACACACTGGCTGCAAACACTGATGAGTGCCATTACCAGGGGACAGCGTTAGGTAACAGCAGCAGCAACTCTCACCAGCATCTGCCATGTGCCAGGCACTGCTCTCAGCCCTGTATTTGCGTCCACTAATGCATTGTGATGGTTAATTTTATACATCAACTTGGTAGGGCTAAGGAATACCCAGATAGCTGGTAAAACATTATTTCTGAGTTTGTCTGTGAAAGTGTTTCCAGAAGAGATTAGCATTTAAATCAGTAGATGGAGGAAAGAAGATCTGCCCCCACCAATGCGGGGGGGCCTCATCCAATCTATTGAGGGCCCAGATAGAACAAAAGGTGAAGGAAGGACAAACTGTCCCTTCTTGAGCTGGGACATCCATCTTCTGTCCTCACACATAGGGGATCCTGGTTCTCAGACCTTTGGACTCAGACTAATGACACCACTGGCTTTCCCGGGTCTCCAGGTTGTAGACAGCAGATCATGGGAATTTTCAGCCTCCATAATCACGTGTGTAACTCCCATAATCAATCTCCTCTGGTTCTCTGGAGAACCCTACCTAATACACTCACAAAACCTAAAATATTTACTATCCAGTCCCTTACAGATAGTTTGCTCAATCTGATCTAAAGAAAAAGGTAATATGCCCACACGTACTACAACACTACCACCACCATCAATCACACTTTTTTCCAAAGATAAGATGGTTCGCAGTTGGAATAGAAACTTTCAGACGGGTCGCTATACATTTTTAAACACACATGTATATGTACAAATAATTTTCCACTTAAGTGAGGTCATATAAGTACTGTTCTATAACTTGCTTTTTTCACGCGCTGTGCCTTGGAGCTTTTCCAACACCATCAAGAGCTAACTCATCCTTTTCAGAGGCTACAGAGTATTACACGGTGCACATTCAACCACAATTTCTTTAACTCAATTGTCCTTTCATAGAGAATGAGTTTTCCAGTGTTTCATAACTATAAGCAATATAACAAAGAATAGTAAATGCGTATTTTGACACAGGTAAAAATATTTTTGTAGAATAAATATTTAGAAATAGAAATACTAAATCAAAGGACATGGCCTTAAAATTTCAATTTTGATAGTGTCAAAAGCCTGTCATTCAGTAATAAGATATCAACATCTAACCTCCTAGCAACTGAATATACAATTACCCATTTCCTTAAAGGTTAAGGAATAATATATCAATATTATTCATTTTTCTTCATTCATTCTAGCTAATATGATGATATGATGGGTAAAAAATGTATCTTGTGATTTCATTTTGCCTTTTTCTGACTAAGAAAAGTCAGTCATATTTTCAAATTCCTTTTGGCCATTTGTGCTTCTATGAATGGCCTATTTATAATCTTTGTTCACATTTTTCTACCACAAAGTTTAAAGACATATGTTTTGCTCATTCTGCACAGGGTTTATAGTTCTTTTCAAATTAAACCAGTTGGCAACATTTAGAAATTGGGATACTTAGCATTGTTTAAATCCATATTTCCAGCTTCTCTTGAAAACGTGAAGGCTCTGACAACACTGAGCCGGCTTGGCAACAAAGGGCTAAAGCAGAAGAAAGGCTCCTCCTCCAGTGGGCGGGGTCTCCTCTCGCAACGGGCCACTGATCTCCCCCAGGGAGCCGTGTGGTCTCTGCCAGCACTTGGTTTTGCAACTACTGTTCTATTGGGTTATTTATCTTTTGTTCTTAGTGATTTGTTAGGAGCTCTTCGCATATACAGATTTATTCATGTGTCTCTTCTATACATTTTTCCTACTAGCATTTACTATTATTTTCCTATTTCCTATATTCTTCTATTAATTCCTTTTCTGAAAACTTTGTTTATGTTGTCTTTTGATATTCAAAAGTTCTAAAATCTTCCTGTAGTGAAATCTGTCAGCTTATTTAACTGTAGGAGAACTGGGTTTTGTAGTTGCTTAGGAAGTCTTCCTCAAAGTTTATAAAAAATATTATGTTCTATGTTTTCTTATATTATCTATGACATTCTTATTAGTATTACAGATTGAGTATCCCTGATTCAAAATGCTTGGGATCAGAAGTGTTTCAGATTTTGAATTTTTTCAGATTTTGGAATACTTGCAAAATACATACTGATTGAGCATTCCTAATCCGAAAATCCAAAATCCAAAATACTCCAATGAGCAATTCCTTTTTTAAAAAACTTTGTTAACATCTTTTACTTGTTATCTTATTTAATCTTCAATACAACTCCATAAGCATTTTATTTTTTAAAAACAATATTTTAGCTCCTGGAATTGATAAATGAATTCAGTAAAGTCTCAGGATATAAAATCAATACACACAAATCAGAGGCTTTCATATACGCCAACAGCAGTCATACTGAGAAC
>NW_012155062.1:7526163-7531804 GCF_000956105.1 Propithecus coquereli | reverse complement strand
ACGTAACCTAAACATCTGTACCCCCATAATATGCTGAAATAAAAAAAAACAATATTTTATTAATGTGTAATAGGTATATATAGTTTGAGATACATGTGATAATTTAATGCATGCATACACATTGTAAAGATCAAGTTAATATACTTGGGATATCCATCACCTTAAATACTTGACCCTTCTTTATGCTAGAAACATCCAAATTTTTCTCTTCTAGCTATTTTGAAATGTGCAATAGATTACCGTAAAATATAGTTACCCTACAGATCTATCACATATTGGGTCTTATTTCTTCTACCTAGCCATATATTTGTACCAATTAATCAACTTCTTTTCTAACACCCCTCCTTGTATCCTCTTGACCTCTGGTAACCACCAATTGTCTCTCTGTCTTCATGACATCCACTTTTTTTGCTCCTACATATGAGTGAGAACATACAATATCTGTGTTCCTGTGCTTGGCTGATTTCACTTAACATATTGACCTCTAGTTCCATCCATGTTGCTGTGAATGACAAGATTTCATTCTATTTTTGTGGCTGAATAATACTCCATTTTATATACATATATATACACCATATTTTCTTTATGCATTCATCCATTGATGAGCACTTATGCTGATTCCATATTTGGGCTATTGTAAATAGTGCTACAATAAACATAGAAGTACAGATATCCTTCAATATATTGATTTACTTCCTTTTGGATGGATACTCCCTAATGGAATTGCCGGGTTGTATGATAGTTCTGTTTTTACTTTTTTGAGGAACCTCCACACTATTCTCCATAGTGGTGACACTAATTTCCATTCCTACCAAAGGGTACAAGGATTCCACTTTCTCCACATTCTCCCCAACGTCTGTTATTACCTGTCTTTTTGATAAAGCCACTTTAACTGGGATGAGGTTGTATCTCATTATGGTTTTATTCTCATTTCTCTGATTATTAGTGATGTTAGGCATTTTTTCACATACCTGTTGGCCATTTGTATGTCTTCTTTTGAAAAATGTCTATTTAGAACTTTTGCCCATTTTTAATTGGATTATTTATAGCCAAATCATCTTAGACAAAGGTGCCGAGAATATACAATGGGGAAAAGACAATCTTTCAATAAATGGTACTGGGAAAACTGGATAACTATATGCAGAAGAATGAAACTAGATCCCTATCTCTTACCATACTCAAAAATCAAATCAAAATGGATTAAAGATTTAAATCTAAAACCTGAAGTCATGAAACTACTAGAAGAAACATTGGGAAAACACTCCAGGACATTGATCTGGGCAAACATTTTTTGTGTAAGACCTCAAAAGCACAGGCAACCAAAGCAAAAATAGACAAACAGGATTACAGTAAGCTAAAAAGCTTCTTCAAAGCAAAGGAAACAATCAACAAAGTGAAGAGACAACCTATAGAATGGGAGAAAATATTTGCAAACTATCTATCTGACAAGGGATTAATAATCAGAATGTATAAGGAGCTCAAACAACCCAATAGCAAAAAATAATAATAATAATTCAATTAAAAATGAGCATTTCCTTTGAACATCATGTTGGGACTGAAAACACTCTAGATTTGGAGAAGCATTTCAGATTTTGGGGTTAGAAATGCTCAAACCGTATTATTATTATGTTTGATTCTTTCCTGTTTTTGGAACTAAATTATGTTTTGCATGTATTGTGATAGCTAATTGCCCAATTTGATTTTTAGAGTATTTCATCCTTTACTCATTTATTGTAAATGCCACAAATAAGAGTACTCTATCCTGCACATTTTCTGACCAAACAGTGTTTCTGGAAGATTATTTCATGCTTGCATACATAGATCTAACTGCTTTGTAACAGCGATATTAATAATTCCATTTTCCAATAAAACTGTTTTATAATTTATTTAACCTGTCCCACTGTTGATAAACATTTAGGTTTTGTCTAGTGTCAGGCTCCTACAAACAGTGGCAAAATAAATATCTATGTTTCTTTGTGCACCTGTGTTTATGAATATCAGTAGAATCAATTTCTGAGTTAAACTACCAAATTTTAAAAGTATATGCATTTGTGAAGAATATAGCCTAATGGCCCTCTAAAGCTAGTTAGACTTACACTCCCACCAGCAATGTATGGGGAATGCTGGAAATGCCTTTTGTATTATCAAATCCCTGTGTATTATCAAACTTATTGATATTGATGGGTCATCTGATCTACCTGATAGATGAAAAATTATATTTTTATTTATTTATGATACTCATTATTTTAATTTCAGTGACAGTGAGCCTTCTTTTATGTGGTTAAACCACTTGGATTTCTTTTCTAATTCATTTTAATACGTGCCCTTTGCACATTATCTAAGTATCTTTTTCTTATTGGTAATCTAATGATCTTATAGTGAATGATTAGGTCCTTGATACATTCATTGCAAATATTTCTTTCTCCAGTTTATGGCTTGAATTCTAATTTTTTTTTAACTTTTTGCATTTTCTGCTTTTTAGAAATTTTTTAATGTCACATGTATTAATATTTATTTTTTATGGCATCTGAAAGTACTGTTCAAAAGGACCTTCTCACCTCTTAATATTCTCTTAATATTGTTTTTTAAAAAATTCTCCCATGTTGATAATCATTTTTTACTTTTAAATCCCTAAGTCATTTGGAATGGATTTGGTATCAAGAGATTATAATCTTTTTTTTTTGGTTGTTTCAATCGTTTATTAAATAATCCATCTCCTCACCAGCTGCTTTGAAATGACCATATATCAAATTTCCTGAAGTATCTGGGGCTACTTCAGGACTCTTTATACTACTCCAGTAATTTGTCTATTCTTTTACTGGCACCAAACTGTTTTAACTATTGTGGCTTCGTGATACACTGTCATAACGCAGAGACTGAAAAGAGGTAGCTCTGCTCCTTGAATCAATATTAAGTGAAAACATATTGTCTTGGTTTTAAGAGACATAAAGACAGTTTAAACCTCGTCCCTGCCCTTGTGAAGATAAGAAAGAGGCTGCTGCCCTGGTGCACTCTGGGTTTCCTTCAATCCACAGCTCAATGATTCTCCACCCTGTAGATCAGTGGCACTCGATGAAATTTAGTTGAAGAGATGTTGATACTGTTGGGAGTGGAGGGTAAGGCAGGGTCCCGCCTTGGGAAAATCTCAGGTCATTCCCCAATCCCTTCTTCTCCAATACGGATTTGTAGGGACCAAGAGAACACTTCGCCTTCACCCTCGGAAGTTTCGCTGAAAATCACTGACAAGAGGCAGATTAATAGGAGAAAAGGCATAAAAATTTATTAGCTCTTGGTTTTATGTGACACAGAACCTTCAGAATGAAGACCCACAGATACAGGGGAAACTGTCCGTTTTTATGCTTAGAGTCAACAAAGTATGGACAGCTGCGTAGAAATATGACTGGACAAAAAGGTCCGATCTAATACTAACAGACTAAGTGGGAAAAGCCAGCAAGGCCTCTCTGTCTAGATTCTTCTTGGCCTCTCTGAGCAGCATCCTTCCTTCTGGGTATGGGGAAGACCCTCTCTGGAATGGGGACCTATGACCTACAGTCAAACAAAGTATGTCAGATCATTTCTTCACAGCCAGTTTTTACACAGAAAGGCAGAGGAGAAGTTAGAGTAGTATCTTTAGGTTTTATTGTTGGCTATGCAGAAAAGAGATGCTGGTTTCTATGACCCATCTTGGGGAAGAGGGATTCTAGTTTCTACAGCTATCCTCAGGGATAAATAAAAGGCCAGAGACAGAAGAGTAGGAGAAGGTCAGAGAGAGCTGCTTCTGAAAGCTTCATTTTGGAGTATCGTTCTCTGAGACCCTACATATGGAGATTACATCTCCGTATAGAGTTCTAGTACATTTATTCATCTCCACCAGGCAAAAACATTTTAAAAGTTTCCAAAATAAAGCCCACTACTTGACATTTCTTGCTTTGGATCTGGCAACAGTAATATCCTAACCTGCTTATTTCATCTCCCAGTCCTATGTGTGCAGTCTGTACAAAATACCCTGAGCAGATGAGTCACCAAATTATTCTGATCATGTCATTTGTTCAAATACAGAGAAAAATTAAACATTTTGTTCACTCTTCTCAAAATAGCAGTAGAGTAACAATTCACTCCCCCTACATAATTGCCTTTAATAATGCCTCAAAGAGACAGAAAGATAAAACATTTAGCTGCTGCTCTCTAGGGAACTCTGGGCTAAAAAATCACGCATTGTGCAGGATTAATTTTGTCCCATTTTTCCTCTAGACCTGACATCCATCTCCCTTGGAACATAATGTGAGCGATGGAAGAGAAATGAATAGCTTCTCAGCAGTCGTGGGGCTGAAGCTACGACTGAGGCCTGAAATGAAAACACTAAAGTTGAGTTCCTTTCCAGGAAAGATCAGCAAGTGACAAATAACATAAGAGACAGCAGTCAGTGACTTACTTCCAGCAACCAAAAGGAAATCACATGGACCTCTGGCAGCTTCTCCTGCTGAAAACAGAACTCAAATGCTTAGCAGAGCTGAGAAACTCAGTGCAACTAATGCTGAGTCTCTCTGGAAGTCTGTTGGGATTATGTGTCCCCTCCTCTTCTTTTTGCGGGGAGCTTTTCCCAAGTTCAAAGCATTTGAGAACTGGTTCTGTCAGAGAGAGGGATTTAAGTCAAACCTGAAGTACAGTAAATCAGTATTCCCAATATAGATATTCGTCTATTAATAGATACATGATAGATAGATTGCTGGCTGGATGAATGGATAGATACAGAGATGGATGGATGGATGAACAGATGAATAGGCAGATAAATTAGATATGCAGAGAGAAAGACAGACATAGTTAGATAGATGGATGAATTGATAGATGGAGACAGAGAGAGAAAGAGAGAGAGGATATGCATCTAATTTTTCAGATGCATCACCAGCTGGAAAGAAGGATGGAAGAATTGTGAAGGTGTTACTTCCAGAAAGGAAGGATTTATTTGCTGGCGGATACCAAGTCAATAGCCACAGCCAAGTTTGTTATAGCAACGGGGGTTTTATTACTTAGCACAAGTAAGGAGCACACCTGGAATAGTCCCCAGAGCAGTGTGTCCCCAAGCATGAGGGTTGGGCTGGTTTTATAAGCATAGGGTAATGAGGTGTGACCTGATGGGTTCTCTCGATGAAGTGATGCTGGGAGGCATGATCTGACTGGATCCTGCCATGGGGTGACACCAGGGTTCGATCTGACTGGATCCCAGATCCTGCCCACATGTGGTGCCCACTTCTTAATTCAGTCCCCGCTCATCTGTCCAAGCACTTAAGTTCCACCTGTGATTGCAGGTTAGGGTCATCTGGGCATGCTCAGGTCATGTGACCTTCAACCTGGGGGTTCACGGCAACTGAAAAACCAATCACAGCTTTGTTACATAAAAAATTGAGTCAGATTGGTCTAGTGCAGTTACAAAAGGAATCAGTGAAAAGTAGGAAGGAGGCAAGAATAAAACCATGGGTGAGGAGGAGGTTCTATGAACTGTTGAGCCACTGTGTGTTTTAGCAAAGAATAATGAGGTAGACTTTAATCATCAGAGGATAAATTTTACTCAACAACATAGCTTTCTTCAGTACTGTTAAATATTTTAATCCTATAAGATGCATGAGGCAGCACCAATACACTG
>NW_012155062.1:7521510-7524358 GCF_000956105.1 Propithecus coquereli | reverse complement strand
AGATTCTTCTTGACCTCTGTATGCAGCCTTCCTCCCTTCCGGGTGTAGGGCAGGGCCCTCCCTGGAATGGGGCTCTTACGACCAACAATCAAACAAGGTAGGTCAGATAATTTCTTTATGCCCAGTTTTTACACTGAATACTTTTAGGTTTCATAGCTGGCTTTGGGGGAAAGGAGCTCTGGTTCCTATGCCCTGCCTTGGGGAAGAGGGATTTTAGTTTCTGTGGCTAACCTCCGGGGAGAATGGGACTGAGAGACAGGAGAGCAGATGGTCAGAGAAAAACTTTTGCCTCTGTGGCCACTTCTGAGGTATTGCTTCATTGAGGGGTATTGCTTTCTGGGCCCCAACAAGCCAGTGTATGTCTTCATTCCATGAACTTTCCTTGAGCACTTGCCATATGCTAAGCGTGCTGCTAAGCACTGGCAATACAATGACAAAAAGAAGACAGTATCCCCACCTCCACAGGTCATGAGCAGAGTGGAAGGGAAAACAGACATCCAACAATAACACACAAATAAAAGTGAAATGAGGACTCTGATAAACAGTACACAGTGCAGCACTGGAACTTTGTGGATACATCTGTTTGGGGGAATTTGCTTAGACAAGGGAGCTGGAGAAGGCGACTCTGCGGACTGACGCACTCCTGGAGTTGAGACCTGCGAGACGGGATAAGAGATGATGAGAGGAGGAGAGGGACAGGGAGGAAGCAGCAGACACAGGAGGGCCAAGTGGGTAGAAGACAGAGCCAGAGAGAAGCACCAAGGGTGGAGGGGCCTGGCAATCAGAGATAAGAGAAATGCCATTAAATCAATAGCGTCCAGGAAAGGACTTAAAGTCATTGAAAGTAGCCATTTCTTATCTGCCACCGTCCAGCTATCGCTACCAAAAATGAGACAACCGGCCCAATTTCTTCAGCCAAAAAATGACAAGGAAGAAATAAGAAGAAATATATCAACCAAACACTGGGTGTGGATTTCCTTTGGGTCTTGATGCAAGAAAAACTACTGGAAAATGACATTTGTGACACAATTGAGGCAACTGGACTCTGACTAGATAGTAGGAAAGAATTGCTTTTAGGTGTGATCAGGATATCAGGGTTACGTTTTAAAATAATCAAGTCTTCATCTGTTGGAGAGACATTCTGAATATCTGCAAATGAAATGATCAGATGTCTAGAATTTGCATTAAAATAATCCAGCATGGGGGGAGGGGACGGGGAGAAGAATAGAGATTGAGAATCAGTGGATACCTTGATGGGTACCTGCCCCAGGAATCATCACACATTTCTCCACTTTATGCATATTCAGAAAAAAGCGGGGAGGACAGGGAAATTTCTACTCTTATAAGAGGGATGGTGGGTTTTAGGAGAGGCAAGCTTCTGTGCCTCAGTTTCCTTATCTTTAAAATGGGGCTAACATCACTGTTATGTGGTAATGTAAGAGAATATCTATATTAGAAAACACACACTGAATCACAGGATTACAGGGGCATTATGTAAGCTACCTACTCCCAAATGGTACAGAAAAAAATAAATTCTACGTGCTAAATTAAGTCTAGCCTAAAGCTGCTTCCTTACATATTTTAAGTTCAGCCTAAAAGTTCCTCCATACATAGTGAACTGTGACCTCCCTGGATGTGCAAACACACATAAACTACTCTTGAGCCAACCCCTGAGAACGCGTGGGAACGCCCGTCACAGGCGGCCGATTGTTCAAACTGTGTTAAATAAGGGAAACATCCAGCTGTACCCAATGCAGCTGTTTCTGCGCTTCTCTTCCATTTTCCTGTGCATCACCTTCCTTTCTTGTTCATGAATATTATCCAACCACGTGGCAGCCCCGGGATAGCTCTGAGCCTACTCTGATGCTGGGGTTGCCTGGTTTGCAAATCATTCTTTGCTTCATTATACTCTGTTAAATTTAATCTGGCCTAAGTTTTCCTTTTAACATATGTATCTAGACATGAAGAAAGAAAATGATAAGGTAAATGTGACAAAATGTTAACATTCTTGGTGATCTCTATATTATGCTTGCAGCTTTTCTATAAATTTGGAATTATTTCAAAATAAAAAGTAGAAAAAAAAGCTTATAAAAGCAAAACCAAGATGGAGTTTTTATATCTAAAAATTGTATTTCTTTAAAGATGCAAAAAATAAAAATATGAAATTATGTTAATGGCTGTACCTCCTAGGTGGCTGTAGGAATGCTTTGAGTTAACCCTTGAGGGTAGCACAGTGCCAGCCCCTGCCTCACATAAGAATAGCTTCTACACCAGCTATTATTATGATTGGGGGTTTTTAACTTGATCTGAGGTGGGAACTGATGTTGGCTGAGCACCCATTCTTTGGCAAACAGTACATTTTAGATATTTCATGGTTCTTTTCGATCTTGTGAGGTGTCATTTCTCTCATTTTAGAGGTGGGGACTCTGAGACACACAGGATGCATTGAATGCTTCGGTGTCACGCAGCAGGTCAGTGTGGTGGTGCATTTTGTGTGCATTTGGCCAGGCTGCAACGCTCAGTTGCTTGGTCCAGCACTCATCTAGGGATTGCTGGGAAGGTACTTTTGACCCTGCCTGCGTCCCCAGCCTGCTGGCCCGTCCTGTGGATTTCAGACTCCAGGTTGCAACATCAACTCCCACCTGAATTTCCGGGCTGCCAGCCTGCCCAATGGACTTCAGACTTGCCATCCCCTACAATCACATGAGCCAATTCCTTAAAATCTCTCCACAGATGATAGACAGATAGACAGACAGAGATACATCCTATTGGTTCTGTTTCTCAAGAGCCCTGACTAATACAGTCAACATCACAATAATAAATGAAGCCCAGGTGCCTCTGGCTTGAA
>NW_012155062.1:7455499-7521460 GCF_000956105.1 Propithecus coquereli | reverse complement strand
CCCACTTCTTAATTCAGTCCCCGCTCATCTGTCCAAGCACTTAAGTTCCACCTGTGATTGCAGGTTAGGGTCATCTGGGCATGCTCAGGTCATGTGACCTTCAACCTGGGGGTTCACGGCAACTGAAAAACCAATCACAGCTTTGTTACATAAAAAATTGAGTCAGATTGGTCTAGTGCAGTTACAAAAGGAATCAGTGAAAAGTAGGAAGGAGGCAAGAATAAAACCATGGGTGAGGAGGAGGTTCTATGAACTGTTGAGCCACTGTGTGTTTTAGCAAAGAATAATGAGGTAGACTTTAATCATCAGAGGATAAATTTTACTCAACAACATAGCTTTCTTCAGTACTGTTAAATATTTTAATCCTATAAGATGCATGAGGCAGCACCAATACACTGGCAGCCCCCTTCCCTGCCTTTCCCTACCTGTATTTCCCTCTCCCCCCTCCCCTTCCCCAGACTCCCACTCAGGGCTTTGGAATTTGGTATTTGTCATTGTATGTCTTTACCCCTTAAGTACATGTCTAAATATCCATCTACAATGTATAGTATGCCTTTGCAACTTTCTCTTCTAAATTCAACATATAATTGAAATTTGTCTATATTTTTTATGCCTAGCTTTGGTTTGTTATTTTCACTGATTCGTAATATCACATTATGTGAATAAACCACAATGAATTATCCATTCTCTCACTGAGACATTTAGATTGTTTCCACACTTTAACCTCTTATAAATAATGTTGAAATAAACCTTCTTTGATATAGTTCTTTTAGCATATGCGTGAACATTTCTGTAAGGTACAAAACTAGGATTGAAATTTCTGGGTCAAATAAAAACATAATGTTTCAAGCCTCCCCTTATAATAATTCTCTTAATTTACCTGTATATCGGCAACAACAAAACTGACTGTTAAGGAATAAACAGCCAGTTATTACATTTAAACTCAACACTTTCTTAAATTCATTATAGAGACTGCCCATTCTTGTTTCCATGTAAAGAACTGTGAGATTAGAAATACTTTCAGTTATAAAGCCTGACAGAACTTGATTGAAATAGATTATGTTTCTCTGTGAGACAAAACAATACATGAAATCCCAATATTCTTCCTCATTGTCTGACACTTGTAAACTAATCATTTTATTCCCAGCCACACTATCATTCAAGTATAAAGATGACTGCAGGGGAGGGAAAATATCTCTCTCCCCCTACAGCAAAAGATGTATTAACAAGAGAAAAGCATACAAGTTTATTTAATAAAAATTTTCCATGACACAGAAGCCTTCATAAGGAAATGAAAACTCAAACAAACAATTAAACTTGTATACTTTTATGCTAGGTTTAAAGAAGAAGTGGACCATGAAGGAGAAATATAAATGAACAAAGGGGTCTGATCTAATGGCAGTAAACCAGAGGGGAACTTGGCAAGGCCCGCTCCCTCAGATTCCTCTCTGTGTCCTTGTGTCTTCAGAGATGAGGATGTTCCTTTCCTTGAGGTGTAGGGAGAGCACCTCTCACAGGAGTCTTCTGACCTGCATCAGGGGCGTAGGTGGGAGAGACCTTCCTGCTTCTGCTATTTTCTCAAATGCCACAGTGCCATATTCACGGGAAGCATTTTCCTGAACCCCAGCACAGCATTCAGGCGTTTTTAAATATGTCCTGGACCACAGCACTCAGGAGCTCCTAGAAGAACCATCTCGGGGACTAAAACCAGCAACTAGGCCAGGCGCAGTGGCTCATGCCTGTAATCTTAGCACACTGGGAGGCTGAGATGGGAGGAGTGCTTGAGATCAGGACATCAAGACGAGCCTGAGCAATAGTGAGACTCCGTCTTGACTAAAAATAGAAAAATTAGCCGGGCATGGTGGCGCATGCCTGTAGTCCCAGCTACTTGGGAGGCTGAGGCAGGAGAATTGCTTGAGCCCAGGAGTTTGAGTTGCAGTGAGCTATGATGATGCCACTGCACTCTAATCCAGGGCAAGTGAGGGAGACTGTTTAAAAAAAAAAAAAAACAGCAACTAAGAGATGACTAGAGTTAGCATGGGCGGATAGAACCCACTGAGATAGATCCAAATTACAAAACAGCAGTAATTATAGTCCAACATGTACACATTATACAAGGACTCGTTGTACAAGGAATATAAATGCCAACATCCAAACGTGGAGGAAGTCACAGAAATGAGGGGTGGAATGTAAAATTATTTCCTTATCTTATATATGCAAGATTGTGCAGATACTTTTTAAAGCCTGTAGGGGCCAAGGGAAGCCAGGGATCTAATGCTAATTAGATTGCTGAGTGGGGAAACCCACAAGGCCTGTCTGTCCAGATTCTTCTTGACCTCTGTGTGCAGCCTTCCTCCCTTCTGGGTGTGGGGCAGGGCCCTCCCTGGAATGGGGCTCTTACGACCAACAATCAAACAAAGTAGGTCAGATAATTTCTTTATGCCCAGTTTTTACACTGAATACTTTTAGGTTTCATAGCTGGCTTTGGGGGAAAGGAGCTCTGGTTCCTATGCCCCGCCTTGGGGAAGAGGGATTTTAGTTTGTGTGGCTAACCTCCGGGGAGAATGGGACTGAGAGACAGGAGAGCAGATGGTCAGAGAAAAACTTTTGCCTCTGAGGCCACTTCTGAGGTATTGCTTCATTGAGGGGTATTGCTTTCTGGGCCCCAACAAGCCAGTGTATGTCTTCATTCCATGAACTTTCCTTGAGCACTTGCCATATGCTAAGCGTGCTGCTAAGCACTGGCAATACAATGACAAAAAGAAGACAGTATCCCCACCTCCACAGGTCATGAGCAGAGTGGAAGGGAAAACAGACATCCAACAATAACACACAAATAAAAGTGAAATGAGGACTCTGATAAACAGTACACAGTGCAGCACTGGAACTTTGTGGATACATCTGTTTGGGGGAATTTGCTTAGACAAGGGAGCTGGAGAAGGCGACTCTGCGGACTGACGCACTCCTGGAGTTGAGACCTGCGAGACGGGATAAGAGATGATGAGAGGAGGAGAGGGACAGGGAGGAAGCAGCAGACACAGGAGGGCCAAGTGGGTAGAAGACAGAGCCAGAGAGAAGCACCAAGGGTGGAGGGGCCTGGCAATCAGAGATAAGAGAAATGCCATTAAATCAATAGCGTCCAGGAAAGGACTTAAAGTCATTGAAAGTAGCCATTTCTTATCTGCCACCGTCCAGCTATCGCTACCAAAAATGAGACAACCGGCCCAATTTCTTCAGCCAAAAAATGACAAGGAAGAAATAAGAAGAAATATATCAACCAAACACTGGGTGTGGATTTCCTTTGGGTCTTGATGCAAGAAAAACTACTGGAAAATGACATTTGTGACACAATTGAGGCAACTGGACTCTGACTAGATAGTAGGAAAGAATTGCTTTTAGGTGTGATCAGGATATCAGGGTTACGTTTTAAAATAATCAAGTCTTCATCTGTTGGAGAGACATTCTGAATATCTGCAAATGAAATGATCAGATGTCTAGAATTTGCATTAAAATAATCCAGCATGGGGGGAGGGGACGGGGAGAAGAATAGAGATTGAGAATCAGTGGATACCTTGATGGGTACCTGCCCCAGGAATCATCACACATTTCTCCACTTTATGCATATTCAGAAAAAAGCGGGGAGGACAGGGAAATTTCTACTCTTATAAGAGGGATGGTGGGTTTTAGGAGAGGCAAGCTTCTGTGCCTCAGTTTCCTTATCTTTAAAATGGGGCTAACATCACTGTTATGTGGTAATGTAAGAGAATATCTATATTAGAAAACACACACTGAATCACAGGATTACAGGGGCATTATGTAAGCTACCTACTCCCAAATGGTACAGAAAAAAATAAATTCTACGTGCTAAATTAAGTCTAGCCTAAAGCTGCTTCCTTACATATTTTAAGTTCAGCCTAAAAGTTCCTCCATACATAGTGAACTGTGACCTCCCTGGATGTGCAAACACACATAAACTACTCTTGAGCCAACCGCTGAGAACGCGTGGGAACGCCCGTCACAGGCGGCCGATTGTTCAAACTGTGTTAAATAAGGGAAACATCCAGCTGTACCCAATGCAGCTGTTTCTGCGCTTCTCTTCCATTTTCCTGTGCATCACCTTCCTTTCTTGTTCATGAATATTATCCAACCACGTGGCAGCCCCGGGATAGCTCTGAGCCTACTCTGATGCTGGGGTTGCCTGGTTTGCAAATCATTCTTTGCTTCATTATACTCTGTTAAATTTAATCTGGCCTAAGTTTTCCTTTTAACATATGTATCTAGACATGAAGAAAGAAAATGATAAGGTAAATGTGACAAAATGTTAACATTCTTGGTGATCTCTATATTATGCTTGCAGCTTTTCTATAAATTTGGAATTATTTCAAAATAAAAAGTAGAAAAAAAAGCTTATAAAAGCAAAACCAAGATGGAGTTTTTATATCTAAAAATTGTATTTCTTTAAAGATGCAAAAAATAAAAATATGAAATTATGTTAATGGCTGTACCTCCTAGGTGGCTGTAGGAATGCTTTGAGTTAACCCTTGAGGGTAGCACAGTGCCAGCCCCTGCCTCACATAAGAATAGCTTCTACACCAGCTATTATTATGATTGGGGGTTTTTAACTTGATCTGAGGTGGGAACTGATGTTGGCTGAGCACCCATTCTTTGGCAAACAGTACATTTTAGATATTTCATGGTTCTTTTCGATCTTGTGAGGTGTCATTTCTCTCATTTTAGAGGTGGGGACTCTGAGACAGGATGCATTGAATGCTTCGGTGTCACGCAGCAGGTCAGTGTGGTGGTGCATTTTGTGTGCATTTGGCCAGGCTGCAACGCTCAGTTGCTTGGTCCAGCACTCATCTAGGGATTGCTGGGAAGGTACTTTTGACCCTGCCTGCGTCCCCAGCCTGCTGGCCCGTCCTGTGGATTTCAGACTCCAGGTTGCAACATCAACTCCCACCTGAATTTCCGGGCTGCCAGCCTGCCCAATGGACTTCAGACTTGCCATCCCCTACAATCACATGAGCCAATTCCTTAAAATCTCTCCACAGATGATAGACAGATAGACAGACAGAGATACATCCTATTGGTTCTGTTTCTCAAGAGCCCTGACTAATACAGTCAACATCACAATAATAAATGAAGCCCAGGTGCCTCTGGCTTGAATGCTGTCTACATCCAACTTGACTCATTCACTGACCAATATTTTCTGAGCACCTCCAGTTTTTAATTTTTTTTTTTTTTTTTTTTTTTTTGAGACAGAGCCTTGCTCTGTTTCCCGGGCTAGAGTGCCATGGCATCAGGCTAGGTCACAGCAACCTCAAACTCCTGGGCTCAAGCAATCCTTCTGCCTCAGCCTCCCGAGTAACTGGGACTACAGGCATGCGCCACCATGCCCGGCTAATTTTTTTTCCTATATATTTTTAGATGTCCAGCTAATTTCTTTCTATTTTTAGTAGAGATGGGGGGTCTCGGTCTTGCTCAGGCTGGTCTCGAACTCCTGACCTTGAGCAATCCTCCCCGCTCAGCCTCCCAGAGTGCTAGGATTACAGGCGTGAGCCACCGCGCCTGGCCTGAGCACCTCCAGTTTAAATCCCGGTTGTACCATGTCTCTACCGTGTAACTTCTGATCGGGGGACTCAGGAAGGACAGAGTTTTTTTAACATTCTGGCCCCAACCCCAGTGAGTCCCCCGTAAAGAAGCTATAACCCTGCAGTGACAGTGGCTCCCACAGGTCCTCTCTCATGCTGCTCTGTCACCAGCTGGCTCTTGGGGCAGGACGTGCTCAGAGCATGGAGGGAGTGGAAGCATAGGCTTTGCAGCCAGAGTGGGGAAGGGGGCTCAGGGAGCCAGCAAGAGTGGGGACGACTCTGGAGAGGAAGGAGATGGAGAAAGGGGCCCTGTGGTCTGTGTGAGATGTCCCTGACTTACCCCCAATGTGCACACGCCCAGAATGAACTGGAATCAGCCCATCGAAAGCTTTGATGACTGAATTAGGGCCTAGGCCACTGTCGAAGATAAACGGAGCTGGACTTTAACTAAAGCAGTGAATACATTTTATTCAGTGACTACTGATGGTAGGGAGAGAGGGGCCTCTGTTCTGAATTGTGCAGGGCTACTGGGCATTTTAAAGGGACAGTGAAGGAGGGGAGTGGTGGGAGGGCTCAGTAGAGTCAAGGAAGTGAAAAGTGACAAAGGTCGGGTCAGTGTAAATGAGACGAGGCCAGCTGTGTCCGCTGGTGGGAGATCATCGAAGTTAGGACTGTGTCTTCCCCATGGAGCCTGAGAGACAGAGGCCCCATCCTTCCTGATGACTACATTTCAAAGAAAGGATTTACAGGTCCTTAAGGAAGACCCTTGTGAGTTGTAGGAGACACACATTCACAATTATAAACCCTTTTTAGTAAATGCTCTAAGAAAGGGAGGTCAGGGGCCTACGGCCAGGTGTTGGGTAGGACAAACGATAAATTCTCCTGGGAACAGAGCTTTCCCAGGGGCCGTGCTAGGGATATGGTCTTACACTGCTAGAAATCATGCTCAAGTTTGGTCATCTCTTCATGTGGAGGTTTGGATGGAGTCATTTTGCCAAAAATAATATTGTCAAGAATTCTGCGTTTCTCACCACCTTCCGGGTCCCAAACATACCTGGGAGAGAGCACTACAAGGATTTTGGATACTAAACTGACATTGGAACCACAGCTTACACAAGGGGGTCAGGACCTGTGGGATGACTGGCTGCTTAAACGACAAAGTGGACGTTCTTCAAAAGATTTTGACAGGACCCAGGGTTTCACACTGTATATTCGACATGTCCAGAATACATGATAAACTGCTATTTCATGCAAAATGGATTAATTCCACAGATGTTATACTGACTGAGCAAAAGAAGCCAGACACAAAAAGTGAGTATGATATGAATCTAGTCATATACATTTTTTAAAAGGCAAGATGAATTCATGGTGTTGAAAGCAGAATAATGGTTAACTTTGGGAAGGTGCTGATGACTGGAAGAAGACATAGGGCAGTTTCCAGGATAAAGGCATTATTTTATATCTCGGTCTGGGTGATGGCTACCCAGGTGTGCTCATTTTGTAAAAATTTTTCAAGGTGATACTTAGGATTTAGGTGCTTTACTGTTATACTTTAAGAAAAATTTTCCCCCAAAATTGTGCTAGGGGCACCATATTCCTAAAATTCTTTTGCTTCTTCCTATTGTCTTTATATGTGAATAACAACTTTCTTTGCATAATATTCTTGGGTCATAATTTATTTCCTCAGGATGTTGTGAACATTGTTACATTGTCTCCTGGCACTTCTATGTGAATGTCTGAAACCCTCTGGATTTTTCATCCTTGATGTATCTTGATTTTTTTGCCGGGGTGCCTGAAATAGTCCTTCTTCATTCTCGAAGTTTGATAAATGTGCCTTTATATTCATAGCTCTGCATTAATTCTTTCATGGTATACCTTGTGTGTTTTTTAAACTACAGAATCTATTATGCTTATGTTTCAGAGAAAATTTCTTTATTATAACCCTAATAACTTTCTCTGTCCCTTTATTTTTTCTCTCATCTTAGGGAACACCAATCATCCTTATCTTGCTCATCTTCTCTGTTTTCTACCTCTGTCACCTTTTCTCTGATTGCTTTGTGTTTTCCAATCATTTCTACTTATTTACATCTGTAATGATGTTATGTTGGCTTTCTTGTCTCTGCAATCTCTCCCTTTTCTTCTTACTCTGGTTTCATTTCATCTTTGAGCTCTTACTTCATTGAACTCATTATTAAGCTCTGCTATAGCTTAAAGCATTTGTGGATAAACTGCCTCTGGTTACTGAGATGTGCTTTCTTCTAGATTGGCTTTCTCATCCATCCTTCCACATACTCTTTTCCTACCATCCTTTCTTTTGTGCACATATATAAGCCACTTATTTTTATCATTTTTATGCTTAACACAGGCAGTTCAGTCCTGTCTGCATTGTTGCAGGGAGGTGAGTTCTCTTTAGCATCTTTCTCAAGATGTATAAAATGCCTGTCTTCCACGCTCAGCTGTATCCAGTTTCAGTGAGTGCTGGTAAGTTGTTTTAAAAACTGCTCTTCTGATCTCTCAAGATACAGATGTAGGGAAAATAAAGAGCTCTAGCAGCAGTTCTAGATTGTGCGCTAAGGAACAGCCTAGGAAGGCAATATCAATTCTCCAGGGTAGGAAAACAATCTAACAAAACTCTTTACCTCTTCCAGATGCCCTCTACTGTCCTGTACCAGAGCCTGTGCACCGACAGAAGTGTGGCTCTCCCTGACCCCCAGCCCCAAGCACAGTGCCCAGGAAAATGGCAAGGCCCAGCTGCTCTCTCTGCCTCTGCCAAGGCCATGCAATGGTGTGAGGAGTCTCTGCTCTGGGCTGAGTCTCCTTAATCTTTCTCAGGGCTTCTCACTCACTAGCTCCACCTGCTTCTCTCCTGCTGGAGGTTATTAGTGAGACACCCAAATGCAGGGGGTTAGGAACTGCCTGTGCTGCCTTTCCCACCAGATCCCCTACTCTCTTTCCTTGGCTCTTATGATATTAATATTAGGTTTGGTTTGGTTTTTCCTTTCTTTGTTTGATTGCAACTAGTTATTTTTAGTTAATATACAGTAGTCAATCCCCTCTTATTCATAATTTCCTTTTCCACAGTTTCAGTTACCCATGGTACAGTACAATAAGGTATTTTGAGAGCAAGAGAGACCACATTCACATAACTTTAATTACAGTATGGTGTTATAACTGTTCTATTTTATTATTAGTTATTGGTGTCAATTTCTTACTGTGCCTAATTTACAAGTATAAATTAAACTTTATCATAGGTATATATGTATAGAAAAAAAACAGTCGATATAAGATTTGGTACTATCTGCATTTTCAGGCATCCACTAGGGGTCTTGGAACATATTCCCTGCAGAGGAGGGGGGACTACTGTATTTTGTTTTGTTTACTTTGAAAAATTCCATTAGGTATCAAAGGAGAAAGAGTCTGTGATTCTTCTGTGCTTTCTTCTGCTACCACCTTAGCTCACAAGTCCGCACTATGATAGCTTTAGAACTCAAAGGAAACGGAAGCTAAGTGGGTGGCAGGTTGTATTAATAAATGAGCAGCAGGGGCTTGGCCCCTACCTGGCAGCCCTGGCCGACGCCTGCTTCTCTCTGTGTGTGAAATTGAGAAGAGACGTACGAGGTTGACCACATGGAGGTAGCAGCAGCCGTTCTAGATTGTAACCTAAAGAACCGCCAAGGCTGGAGTAACTTAACATCAATTTTCCTGGGAGGGATAAACAATCACATGATATGAGACACTTTCTAATGCTAACAAAGCTCTTTATCTGCCTAAATTATTAATGACCTAGGGAGTACTTATGCATAAAAACCAGTCTCACCACTGCCCTGCTCTATATCTGAGAAGTTGTGCCCTAATATTCCTTTGACATACTATAAAGTATGACCGTGATGTCTGATTCAACTAAACATCCCAAGAGGAAATGACTTAACAAATACAAAGTGCTTTGGGGGATGATTAGGCATCTGCTCTGGTGCTTCTTCTTGCACATGTGATGAATTTGGTAATATGATGTTTATGATCTGCAGCATTAGCGGTGTTTATAATGCTACCTATGTTTAAAACCCCGGAGTTCTCTGGGCTACCCCCTCCAAATAAATATTTGGAATCAACTCAGCAAACACTGACGCACCTGTGAGCTTGGTGGTAAGGTTTCTTCAAAACAAGGAGGGGGACGGGTATTTGCATACACAAAGAGTTCAATGCGCACCACCCGAAGGATAGACATATTTGAAACTCAGACTTAGCGGGGGTGGGGGGGCAAGGGCAACATACATAACCTAAACATCTGTACCCCCATAATATGCTGAAATGAAATAAAAAAACGTTTTGTTGCTCACACTTGCAAGTTTCTTCCCTAGTGCTAAGTCATTCTTGGAGTCCTGACACTTCAAAAAATGTTTAATTCTTTCAAGCTGATAGGTGACCAATATGTTCCCAGTTAATTAGTGCTAACATCTTTTAAGCTCCTACTATATTCCAGGTACCCTGTTAGTCCTTGTAAAATCCGTGTCCTCTAATCCTAACGATATTATGAGGAAGATGAGAACACTAGTAAGACTTGGGAATGGTAAGTAATTTGCCCAAGGACACACAGCTATCAAGTGGCAAATTCAGAATTCAGATGCAGACCTTCCTGCACTGAAGCCGTGCTTGCGCCTTGTGGCTCGCTGTTGAGTGACTGGAGTTCAACTTGTATCAACTTTCAGGTCACTATCTATGTAGAAGTAAAAAATGTTTTATCCAGAGACCTGAAACAATAGGTTCCTTGACAGAAAAAAAAACAGAAGAATTGTATCAAACGATGAGATGTCTCTAGTATCTAACCTTCTAGTATCAAATTTCACCTTGACCTTAGCTAGAATACAATAATTTCTGTTCCTACATTTATAAACTTGCCCATGCCTATTTCTTGAACTGTGTGATGAATATCTACAGTTTCTTGAGGAAGGCGGTGCCTTCCCCTGACTTCGTCTTGGCTCACGTGGCCTGGGCTAAGTGGCTGCCTTATGTAGCTCTGCTGAGGCACCTCTGTGACTCTGACCCCTGGCACGGCCCAGGGCAGAACATCACTGCATTGGCCTGACTTTGCCTGTGACCCCATGTACAGCACCACCTCCTGCCTATTAGAACATAAGGTTTTTTCTTTGCTGCTTTGTTTTACAATTGTAATTTTTTACCAAAGCCCCAATGTTTTTTGGAGGAAATCTGTACAATTTCTTTTCTGCTCATATAGAAATCTTCGTAAGCAAAAGAGAATCCCACCAATACAATTGCTGCATTCCAGACAGGTATATCACTTGCTACAAAATTTCTCCACATAAGTATTTATCTTCACTTAACTCTGACCAAAGTGTATTTTTCTCCTCTTTGTTAGGTTTAACCTGTGCTTCCATCTAATAATCTGTTTTGATCACTTTCATATAAAAGAAGATGTTTTAATAAATATTCAATAATATGTTAAGGGCTGAATAAAAGGAGATGTTAAAAGATTTCATGGCAAATTCTACTGTTTCAAGATTTATTTACTATATCTTTGCACTTTCAAACATTTTTACACGCTAATAAATTCTGCATTAAGATATTACCAATGAAACAAATCCTGAAAATAGGGTGAAGTACATCAAACTGAAAAGTTACTAGACTTTTATTGAGGACTCGTGCTATGCCTTTTAAAAATTTGTTTGCCTATCTGGTTAGACCTTCAAAAAGAGGGACCCAGACAAAACCATCAGGCCGGTAATCTGAGCTACGTGACAAGCTCTCCATATGGACCTGTATTAGCTACTAATAGCTATTAGCTCAGGAAAGGATGAAGTCATCACAAAACACTCTGCTCAGCATGTTTCTCTCTGTTTTATGACTGTGCTGAGTCTAATATGAATAATGATACAGCTTCCGTCTCCAAGGCCTTTCCTCCAAGGAGCCCAAAGTGCTATACAAATGTTTTCTGATTGATTTTCATCTCCCTGGTGCAGTGTTTTGAAGGCACCAGAGGGAAGTGGTGCAATCCAGGCGATTCAAAGTCCGTGGGGAGACCCAGCTCACCCTCATTGCTCAACTCAAGCTTGGCCCCAGCTGGGCCACAATATTTCCCTTCTTCACTTTCTTCTCCTCAACCAAAAGAGGCTTACCCAATGAGAAGCTCCAATTCATTATACAGTGCAGGGGTTTTATATGCCTTCAATTTGTTCAGTTCTCAAAAATATTTTAAATTTCTTTTTTGTCTGTATATATTCATGGGTGTTCTCAAAAATTTTTTTAAATGGCTGGTGTTTCCATTTAACACTGGATTTGTTTCACTGGTAATATCTTAGTACAGAAGTCATTTGGAGAGTTATCATGGTTAAGGGTTTCTCTACTTGGAAAAGTTTCCCCACCACTGTTCAGCTCGCTTTCTTTGTATCTATAACACAATGGACAGTGGTGAACATTGAAGCTCCATGAGCAATAAAAAAAAAAGGGGGGGAGGGAGAAAATCGTAAAAATACCAAAGGAAATGCTTCCTTGACTTTAGTCAGCTTAAAAATATATATACTTTGAAACCTTTCAGAACAAGTGAAAAGAAAAAAAGCCTAAACAATTGGGTTTTACTGAAATGGGGATACAGATCAGTAAGAATCTTCAAGCGTGGTCTGCTATTGAAGAGAGAACCACAGAAGCCTAAGACCCAGTGTCTCCACACATCAGCTGTTACCCATTTATGACCCAGTTTCTACTTTCCTCAGAAGGCTGCATCAGAGTTGATTCAAGAGGCCATGCAATCTTTGAAAGGAGACCACAGAGCCCTCTGTCATCTCAATAAACTATATCAGGGTTTCTCAGCGCCAGCACTATTGACATTTTGGACCAGATAATTCTTGGTTGCCAGGGGGTGTCCTGTGCATTGCAGGATGTTGAGTAGCATCCCTGGTGTCCATCCACAAGATGCTAGTAGCCCCCTCCTGAGTCATGGTGATCAAAAACATCTCAAGACATTGCCAAATGTCCCCTGTGGGGCAAAATTGTCCCTGGTTGAGAACCACTGTCCTATGTCTACAACTATGAGGGGTTTTTAAAACTAAATTTCTTCCAAGAATTGGCTATTGTCAATGTTACCAAGAATGCCATTGTTCCCTATGGAATGAACCGGAATATCAAAAGAAACTCAAGAGGATCCCACATCAAAAACACTTATACATCCAATAGCAGAAAACTGCTTTGAAAAAAGCACCTGCCTTGAATGCCTTTTCCAGGGAAAACTAAAGAAGGTTTTTCAAGCTAACACTCTTGGTTCATTACCTAACATTTTAGAGGTTAAGAATGTTTCTCTCCCTGCCCACTTTCTGACCCAAATTATAAGTGTCATCAACTAATAATCAATTTTAAGATGAATTGCTTTGCCTTAAAAACGCATTAGCCTTATAGGATGGCTTAGTGATTAACTGAACACATTGACACACATTATAATCAGGTTACCACTACTAACAATTACCCATTGATGACTAAATTATAGATTTCCAGTTAAAGAGTAAATTCAAATTTTTTCACATTTTCATGTTTTTCATTCTTGGAAATTATTTTATAAAATAAGTAATCCATCATTGAGAGCTCTTTTAATGTGGCTTGATTTATTTGGTTTACAAGCAGTGATGGTATAATTGACTGTTACAAGTATTTATTTATCATTTCCTTTTCTTTGAAATGACCAGCTGGAGCAAAAATACAGTCCCAATTAATTGAATAAGGTAGGTGCAGACAGATCTATCATTTATAGCAAAAACAACAAAGGTGGCATTTTCCAAGAGAAGTCACCTGGCAGGACCCTGCTGGTGCAAATGTTTTGGTGCTGCATTAGTAAGAATATACAACTGTGCACAGCAAATCAAACATAACCCTGCAATAAATAATGGGACTGCAGGGGACATTTATTCTGTATGTTAAAGCAGGATAAAAGAAAGACTTCGGGAGGCTGGGAGTCGAAGCCAAGAGCCTTAATGGAAAGCCTGCAGTGAGGGAAGTATCAGTGCTGTGCTAGAGAAGTCAGGAATCACATCCTTTATTTCTTTCTCAGACTTTCAATACTCTAATTTTGTACCACCTAAAATAGTGTGATGTGATAAAAATAGCACTGGATTTGACGTAAAAAGGCAGCGAGGGCCTTACTAGGACAGAGCCCTGTCTGAGCTCTATGTGTTTCATGAGTTAATGGAGTCCCCTCACACAGCAGTCCCCAACCTTTTTGGCACCAAGGACTGGTTTCATGGAAAACAATTTTTCCACAAAGGGGTGGTGGGGGGTGGGGAGTTCTGTGGCCCCGTCCCTAACAGGGCACAGATCCACGGATCAGGGGCTGGGGACCGCAGCCCTCACAGATTGTGAATTGAATAATTCCTGCAATTCAGGAAACAGATAATAAAGCAATACCTTATCCAGGTGCTCTGCCCACGTTACTTTGCAATCCTTATCTTACCTGACCTTAACAACTGCCTGGTCCAGTTGCATTAGGACACAGAGGTCATGTTTGTGTGACCTCTCCAGGCCTGAGAGGGGCAAGGACGGAGCTCAGCCTATAGGCAAGGCCCCCCATCGCGAGCTGGGGAAAGGAGCAGAACCAGGGCAAGGGGAGTAAACTCTGGGATGTCCCCTCCACCCACCCTGGGCCCAGGGCCTCCCACTGACTGCACCCGCCCAAAAGTCAGAGGGACATTGAGCCCAGGGGATGCTGTCAGCAGAGGCCACCCCACCAGGACCAGCTGGCCACCACTGCCACCCAGAAACATCACCAGGGTGCTTTTCAAACTCTTCTGCCTTCCCAGATGGGTTCCCTACTTCTCCTTCCCATGCCATTGGCTTCAGAACAACGCCCAGGTCCCAGGGCTGACTGCGTGATCCCATGGTGGCACAGCCTGCACTTGGCACATGGGGCAGGGAAATCTCACGTTCGGCTCACGTGGAGAAACTCCATTCACACTCCTGTCATCATCTGAGCATTTACTGAACCAGGTTGTAATTGGAAGGATGGATCTTTTAACAAAAAAAAAAAAACCAAAAATCGCCTTTGTGGAAATCTTCACACATGCCCCTCTGAAAGCATCACTAGACCACTCTATTATTATAAAAAATAGTTCGGTCTGTAACATTGTATTTGCAGGAATATTCTGAGAAGCAGGTATCAAGATGGGATTGAATAGGCAAGGATTTCATTAGGAAAAGTGCCTGTGTGAAAAAGAAATGGGGAGGGAGGCAGAAAGCTATTAGCCCACAGTGCAAGTCTGACCTCATGTAAAGAGGAGGAAAGATTGAATGGAAGCACCCTAGACTGCTGCCCCAGAAGCTTGCAGGACTCGCTGAGGAATCCCTGAGGAATCCTTGAGCTAAAGTCAGCCAACCAAGGAGCCCGTGCCTCTCAGGATCAGATCTGCTTTTGTGTCTCCAAGCAGTCCGAGGCAGGTGTGGCCTCAAAGGAAACACTGATGGATTTGAAGTGCAGCAGCAGGGCCCTTGGTAGTTATGCCCCATGCAGTGCTTGTCAATCAGAAGCATTCTCGTGGACACCACACCTCTGCTTTAAACTCTGCAGTCTAAGCAATCGTCCATGTGTATTGGGAGAAGGGGCATGCAGATTAGTACTCTAATCAGGCGTATACACTTGAAGGAGGAGTGGTTAGTTAGCAGCTGAAAGATTCTCATCAAAGTCCTCACCTTGGAAGGTACCACAAACCTTCAATTATCTTCATCTTAAACCAGCAGAGGTTGCAATGTATATGTTAGAGAGCCTACCAGGATTGACTCAAAAGCCAGATTAGTATGTTATTATGCCTTCTTGATAATTATTGGTCATGTTGTAACATTTGTCCTGAGATTTACTGGCATTATAGCATAAACAGTGCAATCAGGTTAAACAGGAAAAAACTATACCCCCCCACCTATCTTCCAACCAATAGATGCTACAGAAGCTACCAATACTTTACAAAAAGGGATATATTGTGCTCACCGATTGGAAGACTCAATATTATTAAAATGTCAATTCTTCCCAAATTGTTCTGTAGATTCAGCACAATCCCAATCATTCTCCCAGCAAGCTGTTTTATAGATATAGATAAGCGGATTCTAAAATTTACATAGGAAGGCAACGGAATTAAAATAGCCAACAAAGTTTTCTGAAAAGAAGAATAAAAAGAAAATCAGAGGACCCACACTACATGATTCCAAGATTTATTCTAAAGCCTCAGTAAAGACAGTGTGGCATTAGTGAAAGGACGGACAAATGAATCAATGGGGCAGAACTGAAGTACACAAAAAACAGTCAAATGATTTGTGACAAAGGTAAAAAAAAATGCAATTCCATGGAGAAATGATAGTCTTTTCAACAAATGATACTGAAACAACTGGACAACCTTATGTAAAACATGAACTTCAATCCATATTTCATAATTATGCACAAATTAACCCAAAATGGACAAGAGACAAAAATGCTAAAAACCATAAAACTTCTATAAGAAAACATAATAGAAAATCTACATGACCTCGATTTAAGTGAAGAGTTTTTATATGCAACATCAAAAGTATGGCTCATAAAAGAAAAAATTGATAAATCGGATTTTGTTAAAATGTAAAACTTTTGTTCTGTAAAAGATACAATTTAAAGAATGAAAAGACAAGCCAAAGACTGGAAAAAAATATTTACAAATCACATTTCTGACAAAGGACTTTCACCCAGACTGTACAAAGAGCTCCTAAATTTCAACAATAAGAAATAAAATCATTCGTTTTTTTAAATGGGCAAAGAATTTAAACAGACTTTAACAAAGAAGATATATGGGTGGCAAATAAGCATATTTAAAGATGCTCAACATCATTAATCATCAGGAAAATGCAAATTTAAACCACAATGAAACACCAAAATGTATCTATTAGATAGAAACATATTTATCTATCTGAAAAATACACCAACAACAAATCCCAAGATTTGGCAAAGATATAGGAACCAAAACTGGAACTCTTTTATATTGCTGATAGAATGTGAAATAGTTAAAACATCTTAGAAAATAATTTGTCAGTTTTTTATGGGATTAAACAATATAATTACTTATGTGACCCAGCAATCCCATTTCTAGGTATTTACCTAAGAGAAATGAAAATTTATATTCATATAAAAACCTGCAATACTTGAATATTCATATCTGTCTTATTCATAATTACCAATAACTAAAAGCAATCTAGATGTCCTTCAACCTGTGAATGGATAAACAAACTATGACACATTAATACAAGGAGAGATTATGATACAGTTCTGAGAGGGAGAGAAATACATCATTCAAGTCTTTCACTATTTAGTGTGATGTTAGCATATGTTGGTGCTTTATAGATACCTGTTATTAGGTTTAAAAAATTCCCTTTTATTCTTAGTTTTCTGAGAGTTTTATTTTTATCGTGAATGGATAAATTGAATTTTGAATTGAATCGGGTTTCATCAAATCCTTTTCCCACATCTATTGAAATTATTAATTTTTTTTTTTTAGTCTGTTAATGTGGCAAATCACATTAATCAATTTTGAATGGTTGGGCCAGGCATGGTGGTTCATGCCTGTAATGCCAAAACTTTGGGATGCCAAGGTGGGAGGATCACTTGAGCCAGGAACTCAAGGCTGCAGTTAGCTATGATGATACTACTGCACTCTTGCCTGGATAACAGAGTGAGACCTTGTCTCAAAAAAAGAAAAAGAAAAAGAAAGAAAAAAAATCAAGTTGTCAAGTAATAACTATGGCATTATCCCATTTTTGGCTGGATGTGGTGGCACATGCCTGTAATCCTAGCACTTTGGGAGGCCAAGGTGGGAGGATTGCTTGAGGCCAGGAGTTTGAGACCAGACTGAGTAAGAGGAAGACCCCATCTCTATAAAAAATAGAAAAATTAGCCAGGCATGGTAGTGTGTGCCTGTAGTCTCAGCTACTCAAGAGGTTGAGGCAGCAGAATTGCTTGAGCCCAGAAGTTTAAGGTCACAGTGAGCTGTGATGGCGCCACTGCACTCTAACCCAGGGAACAGAGCAAGACCTTGTCTCAAAAATAAACAAATAAATAAATAATTGAATAAATTTTGAATGTTTGAAGCAGCCTTGCATTCTTGATATAAACCATGCTTTAACCATGTTGTAGTATTATTCTTTTTATATATTGTTGGATTCAAATTGCTAATATTTTGTTAAGAATTGTTGCATCTATGATAATGAGGGATATTTGTTTCTAGTTTTCTTGTAATGTTTTTGTCTGGTTTTGGAATCAGGGTAAATACTGTCCTCATAAAATTAATTGGGAAGTATACTTCTATTTTCTAGAAGGGTTGTATAGAATTGGTAGAATTTTTTCCTTAAATGGTTGGTAGAATTCACCAGTGAAACTTTCTGGGCCTGGAATTTTTTGTAGTTGTTAGAAGGTTTCTAACTACAAATTCAATTTATTTAATAGTTATGGGACTGCTCATATTTCTTCTTGACCTGATTATATATTCATTCTTGAGTTTCATTAGTTTGTATCTTTCAAGAAATTGGTCCATTTCTTAAATTTAAGTTGTTAAACTATGGGCACAATGTTGGTCATGTAACATTAGTACCTTTTAATGTCTATAGTGATGTGCCCTGTTTCATTCCTGATGTTTATAATTTCTGTTTTCTCTGCTCTTCTGAATCAGTGTTTGTCAACTTTTCAAAGAACCAGCTTTTTCATCGCTTCTCAGCCTTTTGGCTAAGATCAAGTGTAAAGAACCAGCTTTTGTTTTCTATTATTTTCTCTATTGTTTTGCTGCTTTCGATTTTATTGATTTTAGTTTATAACTTTATTTTTTTCTTATTTCTGCTCGCTTTGGGGTTTAATTTGCTCTTCTTTCTATAGTTTCTAGGATTGGAGGTCTGATGACTGATCTGTGACCTTTCTTTTTTAATATAAGCATTTAATGCTATAAAATTCCCACTTAGCACTGCTTCAGTTGCATCACACAGATGTGATAAATTGTCTTTTCATTAAGTTAAAAACAGTTTTAGTTTTAATTTCCCTTGAGTTGTCTTTTTCTTTTTCTTTCTTTCTTTTTTTTTTTTTTTTTTTTTTGTGAGACAGGGCCTTACTCTGTTGCCGAGGCTAAGAGTACGATGGTGTAATAGTTCTCTACAGCCTCAAACTCCTGGGCTCAAGCTATCCCTCCTGCCTCAGCCTCCCTAGTTGCTGGGATTTTAGGCATGCACCATCATGCCCAGCTAATTTTTTCTGTTTTTTATAGAGATGGGGTCTTGCTGGTCTTGAACTCCTGACTTCAAGCAATCCTCCTGCCTCGGCCTCCTGAGTTGCTGGGATTAGAGGTGTGAGCCACCGCCAGTGTGAGATGTCTTTTTTAACTCATGAGTTATTCAGAAGTATGGGTTTTAGTTTCCAAATACTTGGGAATTTTCCAGAATACCTTCTGTTATTGATTTCTACTTTAATTATATTACAATTTGAGATCACTATGTATGATTTCTATTCCTTTAAATGTGTTAGGTTTTTTAAGGCCCAGAATATGATCTACCTTGCTAAATGTCCCACATGCTCTTGGAAAAATATGTATTCTTCTGTCAGGTGGAATGTTCTATAAATGTCAACTAGGTCAAGTTAGTTGAGAGTGTTGTGTGGTCTTCATTATCCCTACTGACCTTCTGTCTACTTGTACTCTCAGTTCCTGAGACAAGAGTATTGAAGTCTCCAAGCATAATTGTGGATTTGTCTATTTTTCTTTTCAGTTCTACCTGTATTTGTTCCCCATATTTTGAAGCCCTCTTGGCCAGTGCACACACCTTTAGGATTGCCATGTCTTCTCGGAGAATTGACCATTTCATCACTAACTAATGTCCCTCTTTATTCCTGGTAATATTTCTTGTTGTGGAGTCTACCTTGTCTGATATTAGTATAGTTACTCCAGTTTTCTTATGGTTAATGTTTACACCATATATATTTCCAACATTTTACTTTTAACCTATCATACTTTTATATTTGAAGTGGGTGTCTTGTAGACAGCATAAACTTCAGTCTTGCTTTTTTTATCTGATCTGATGCTCACTGTCTTTCAACTGGTGCATTTAAACTGTGCACATTTAATGTGACATTGATATACTTAGATTAAAATCTATCATATTCCCAATTGTTTTCTGTTTGCTCTTTGTCCTCTTTTCCTGCTGTCTCAGGTTAATTGAGTATTTTTATTATCCATTTTATCTTCATTATTGAGTTATTATTCATACTTGGTCTTTTTTCTTTGAAAAGCATTTGTTAGCGTTTAATGAACCTCCCTCCATGTGGCTTCAAGTCACCAAGACACAGGCACTCCCCAGGACACACATGTACCCTTAATCTTCTCGGCAATTCTGCTAAAGAATTTGGCCTTCATGATAACGCCTGCTTTGGGAGTCTTCCCTTCCCAGAACTTTGCAGCAGCCGGATCATACCACATCAATGACAGGAGCAGCCCCAATCTTGGTTTTGGCAGCATTTACCCAAGTCTGCTCACTAACCAATTTCCTCAATTTATCAAAGTGTACAGTTGGGCAGAAGTTTGGGCAGAAGCTCTGGTTCCTCTTTAAGTGGTAACTCCCCCATACCAACTTTCCCGAAGTAACCTGGGCAATATTGGTCAAAGTTGATCTTGTGGTGATGCACACCACTAGCACTGCTGGCTCCCAGGTAGTTTCCGGGCTTGCCAATGTGTTCAGGCTCAGGTGGCCCCAAGGATTCCATGTCTTCCTCAGTCTGGATGGCATGTCAGTGGCCAAGGTAAAGGGGCATAACTGTTTTTTAAAAACATTTGGTGGTTGCCCTAGTGTTTACAAAGTACATCTTTAATTAATCAGAGTCTACCTTCAAATAATATTACACTACTTTGCGTGTAACATAAAGACCCTATTATAAGACAGCTCTGGATTTAGCCAACCACGGAGAGAAAATATTTTTTTAAACAATAAAAAATAACAATACAATAAAAATTATATAAAATACAGTGTAACAAATATTTACATAGCATTTACATTGCATTACGTATTATAAGTAATCTAGAGATGATTTAATGTATACAAAAGGACATGCATAGGTTATATGCAAATATTAATACTACACCATTTATAAGGGACTTTGGTATCTGCAGGTCCTGCAACCAATGCCCTATGGATACTGAGGGAGGACTATATATTCTCAATTTCTCCCTCTCTTCCCTTGTGCTATTTCTGTCATATATTTTTCTTTTGTATATCCTATAAAAGTATACTGTATTGCTACTATTTTTGCTCTAGACAGTTCTCTTTCAACACAATTTTTAAAAAAGAAAAAAATTATTTTACCTTCATTTATTCTATTTCCAGTTTTCCTCATTTGTTGTGTGGATCCAAGTTTCTGCCTGGTATCATGTTCCTTCTTGCCTGAAGACTTTCTTTAACATTTGTTGTAGTGTAGATCTGCTTACATTGTAGTCTCAATTTTTGTTTGCCTGACAAGACTTTACTCTTCTTCATTTTGAATGACATTTTCAGGCTAGGTACAATCCTGGGTTGACAGGTTTGTTTTCTTTTCTCTTTAAGCACATTAAAGATGTCTTATGTCTCACATAGCTTCTGACAAGAAGTCTACTCTAATTCTTACATTTGTATCTAGTATGCAATATGTCTTTTTTCCTCTGCCTGCCTTCAGAATCTTCTGTTTGTCTTTTCTTGTCAGAAATGTAAATATCACATGCCTAGGTGCATAGGTTTATAGTGGGGTTTATTATTGTTTTGATTGGTTTTATTTTTTGTGTATGTCATATTTACCTTGCTTGGTATTCTCTGAGTTTCTTCATTGTGTGGCTTGATATCTGTCATTAATTTTGAAAAATTCTCAACAATTGCTTCTTCACATTCCCCCCCCCCTCTATTTTCTCCTTCTGGGATTCCAATACATGTGTATTAAACCAATTGATGTTGTCCCATGGCCACTGGATTCCCCGTCTTGTTCTTTCACTCTTATTTTCATTTGTCTTTCAATCTGCTTAATTTCTATTTATCTATCTTAAAGTTCTCTGATTCTTTCCTTGGCTGTGTTGAATCTACTGGTAAGTTTGTCAAAGACATTCAACTAAGTAGGTCAAGGCGACCACAACATGACTACTGTGGAACTGCTCACTTCCTCAGAGGAAAGGGGCTGGCTTGTTCGCTGCTCACCACCCAAGGTGCAGAACCTCTGGCCCTAGGTTCCTCCAGTAGAGAGCAACCCACTGCAAGTGTAGCATCCATCTGGGCTCACTGCCTCACCTCATGGGACTTGGGGTAAGAGGGATCAGTGAGACTCTGTCGAAGCTTCTGCTGTTAGCTGTGCTGGAGGACTAATAAGCTGCCACAATCTGACCCAACTATTCTGTATCTACTTTGGGTACCTATGAGTAGTGGCAGGTTAATTCCAGCCACCCTCTATTGGGTTTTCCCAACAGGTATATATTATTTCGTTTACTTTTATATTTTCTTTCTACTAGAATATAAGCTGCAAAAGCACTTTTTTGTAAAAGTTACCTGTGTGACCTAATACGTGCAAAGCATCCTACAAGGTGAGACAAAAGAAGAGACAGATTGGATGTCTGCCTCAACCGGTTGTGATTCTGTGAGAAAAAGGGAGGAGCTCACATCTCAAACCACAAAGACCCAAGGAATCACTCATTCACTGTCATTATTGTGAATTCCTTAAGCTTAATATTTATCTCTATATTATCCCCAATATTCTCCTTGAATCCTACATAGTGCCTTGTGCATAGTAGATATACAATAACTCCATCAATAAATATTTGTTAAATTGGTGTGTTACAGTGTTTCCTGTACTCTGGTATTGGGATGAACCATATGAAATTGTGGCTATTAGACCATCTTTAACTTTCAAAAATAGTAATTTTTTGTGGCTCACCCTAATATCAAGCTGCTAATAATTATTTATAAATCCCTTCTTGAAAGAGTCCTAAGCTGAAGGCCAAGATTGCTGAATTAAAAGGCTAAATTTAGTACTTAAGACTGGAAATTAGGAAACTGGATTTTCATTCTTGATTTATTCCTCGTGACCTTTTCTGTTGCAATCTCTTTGACCCTTGTATTTCACATCTATTCTGAAAGTTGAGGACATAAAGTGACATAAAATATGAATTAGAATAAGTTATGAGAAACAATAAAGGAAACTTTTTGTTGGCTTTTTGCCCAGCAAATAAGGAATTAGTAATCATGATATGATGTTGATGGGATAAAAATTGCCACAGCTTTTGGATGGCAATTTGCAATATGTATCAAAATATTAAATGTGCATGCCGTCTGTAACAGCAATTGTACCACTAAGGTGTGTCCTAAAAAAAGTTTGCCAAAAATACATAGGTAACCTTACAAAGATGTTCACTGCATCACTATTAATTGTAGTGAAATACTAGAAACAACATACCTGCTCATCAACACAGAGCTGGTTAAACAAATTGTATTATAGCCATAGAACAGAATACTATGGAACTCTTAAAAATAATGAAAACAATATCTATGTCATAAAAATAGATTTAAGATATATAAAGGGAAAAAGGAATATTGCTAAATAATATTTATAGTATAATCTCATTTGTATTTTTTAAAATATTATGTATGTAAGATACTTGTATGTTTATAAAAGGAATGATACTTACCAAACTGTGAACAGTGGTTAACTCTGGGGGAAGAAGTGTGTGTGTGTTGAGGGGTGGATTTGGAAAGAGAAATGCAAAAGAATCTGACCTGTCAGAGTTTGATGAGGAAAACAGTGACCACTCTCTGCATTCTGGGTATACAGCATTTAAGACAAAATTGAGGACTTAATGACTATAGCAAGGGCTGGGGGAGAGGCAGGAAAGCCGCCACCAAAGCTCAGAGTAATCGACAGTGGTGGGTGCTGGCATTCTGCCACTTCCAGAAAGCAGGAATTCCTGGAAAGGGCTGCAGAGCTGCTGCATCCATGAAGTTGGAGCTGTGGAAAGATGTGAGAACCTGCTGTATTTGACCCCAACAGCTTCCTAAGGGTGATGGCCTCTGATGCACTTTCCCTTCCAAATCTCATGAGTTTTTCATGGGCCAGTTCTAACCCAGGCAGGAAAATGGTCCCCGACCTCACATGGGATGGGAGCAATGATGCCAAGTTGCCCACAAGCAATCCAGCCACAGACTAGTACTTTTTTTACCATGTAGGTATTGGTAACGGTTTGAATATGGGAACATCTCACCTTCTGCTGAATCATGTCATCACATAAAAATTCCCAGAGTTCATACAATCCCCCACATTGAAAATCCACCTGGGAGAAATTGCTTCTGACACAATCTAAAAATATGACCACAGATCCTGTTAATTAACATCTTTTTTATTTTCCTTTGAACAGAACTGGATTCCAGCAAATTGATGGGCATCTATTCAAATGAATCACTAAAAGCCTACTTTCAGCTTCCTTCAGATGATTGTAAATGTCTATCATAGTGATTTATGAGGCAAAGAAAGGCAATACACTTCACTTGATATTTTCATTCACAGTAAGAAATGCACAAGGGACTTACCCTCTGCACCGTTTACCGTATATGTCACTTGGCAATATACCTCTTTGGAGCAGCCTAAATTTCATGGTAACAAGGCAGACACATTTGTTGCCTACAACAGCCACTTGCCCCTTCTGTGTTGGCAGAGCCCCCAGTTTTGCTCCGAGATTTGAGTAAATTATGATTGATTCAAGCCGAACTTGGCAATCCCTTATCAGGGCTTGATTCAGGAATGGCCAAAGGAGCCTTGAGTCTGCTGCAGGGCTTTTGGAAAGGTTTTCCTTATTCACAGACAGGGCCACCAGGAAAACATCTCCTCTTCCCAAGCAGACCTTGCCCTGTCTGGATGTGATGTCGGTTGTCAGCTGTTGTCATCTTGAAGTCATCCTGGGAAGCAGCCTCCTCAGGATGAAGCCCAACCTCAGGGATGCACAGGGAGAGGACACAGGAGTCTAGAACCTGGTAAGATTACTGCTGAGATAATCCCTTTCTCTGGACTCCCAGGGACTTCTGACACTCCATGTACCTTGCTTTAAGTCAATTGCTTGGGGTTATTTGCATCCAAAATCATCTTACCTGATAACAACTGTTCATACTAGAATGTCTTAAATGTGACCCTTGGTCACCTTTGCAATGAAATTGAGTGATGGCAGGAGCAATGTGCTATACTAAACCCCAGATTTGCTGTTGCTCCAACCTCTTCACTTTCATATTCTATTCTTCATTCCTCTATTAGATAATAGTGATAGCCAATATCTCTATTCTGTCATGTAGGAGTACTTGCTAACTTGAATCTGTTATCAATGGATTTAAATGAAAACTGGTAATAAAATCAGGTTCAGCCCCCAGATGAGACACTGAAGAAGACCTCAGCTGGGTACGTAAGAAATACACGTGTGGTGATGTACATATCTACACTGCATCAAGGTCACTAGGTTATTAGCACATATCACACTGAAAAAATTACTACTACCTGAATAGTTGGACATGTTTTACTAGGAAAGTACTGATTTTTTTCTTGTTTTTATGCTTTTATATTAATAGACTTGCTCAGTAATAAATACGTGAGCTCCTTTGTTTGAAGAAAAAGACCAGGCCAATTTCTTAAGGTAGTATTTTTGGCCTATTCATCTTCTTATTTCCCAGAATACTTTACATGAAGATTTGCATATAGTAGGTACTTCATAAATGCATGAATGAATGAATGAAACCACAAACTGTCTGATATAGAGCCTGGGCAGTCAATAGATAAGGCTATTACTTCTGTAGCTCTGTCACCCATTAGGTTCATTTGGGGCTTGCCACCTGGCTTTGACATTAGCTAACTGTGAGATCTTGGGGATGTTAATAAACATCTTCTACAGTTTTATCATCTCAGTTTTATCCCAGTTTTATCGTCCCAGTTTTATCATCTATGCAATGAGGATAATAGAAAATACTCTTGATGTGACGATTAAGTGAGCTAATGTCTGCTCCATGCCCACACATACACACACACTATGGAAATAATCTCAGGTTCAAGAGTCCTGTATTCCAAAAGTCAGACACCTTCCATTGTTCCAGGGTGCTGCGTTCATTCAGAGGGAGCGTGTGTTTCTATAAAATGCAGAGATGTTCCTCCAGTTCCTCCTGGCTCACGCTCCATCTCCCTTCTCAATCTGCCCCACCAGAGCAGCGTTCCTTTCTGGCAGAGGAGCCGACATCAGTGATCAAGCCAGGGCCACACCCCAGGAGCGGCTGCCAACATCCACAGCAGGAGGACATACGCTGCGGTCATGCTAACATGGCCAAGAAAGACAGCATCACAGCATCAAACTAAGGAGGTGCGGTAACCTGAGAATTCCCAAGTCAGCACCTGTCTAATGTGACATTGAAATATTTCCACCTGAGATACGAACTTGAATAATTTAAAGATATTTAGAAACTGGCAAGTTAATAACATACAAATTTATTAACATAATGATTCAGTCAAGTCTGGAGATCAAAGGGTCATCTATTTTCTGCTGATCTTTCCTCTACATGAAATTATAAAACATGTTTTCCAGAGTACCCTAACCTAAAAGACTACAAAGAAGACCCTTGGGTTGGAGAGCTAAGCCCTGAGAGTGCAGTGGTTCTCAAAGTGGGGTCCCGGGGCCAGCAACTTCAGCATCACTTGGGAGCCTGTTAGAAATGCAGATACTCAAGTGCCGCCCCTGACGTCCTGAGTCAGATACTCTGGGATGGGGCTCAGCCATCTGTGTTTGAACAAGTCCTCCAGGGAGCCTCATGCTCATTCAAGTTTAAGAACATCTGTAACGGTGGATGGGCTCTGACTCAAGGAGGAAATCAGCAGGACAGAAATAGCTGACATAGCTCCTGAAAAAATAAAACCATAAACATGACAACTCGAAATCAATCTGTAAGCACCCAAACCCTCTGCAAAGCAAAAGGAATAAAAATACCCTTCCCTTCTGTACAAACTCCCCTGGGGACAAATGCTTCGTGACTTAGTTTTCAATGATTCCCTAAGCATTTAGGCTAATTTATAACAAGAGCTAATACAGAGCATTGTTTATGTGTCAGGTGCTGTACTACATCCTCTGTTATCTCATTTAATCCTCACAACAATTTAGGACGTCAATACTGTTATTATTCTCATCTCACAGATGCATAATCTTAAAATCAGACACTGAGTACAGAATTGAGCTGGTTTCCAAACCTCTGTAGTCTGATGTCAGGGCCCAGTGCTCTTAACCACTGCACTTGACAGCCTCCCAGATTCAGCAACTGTGTATGGAACACCTGCTGCTTAGGGAGCAATGTTCAGGCGAGGGCAGGATAGAAACAAGAGGTGCTGCTGCCCTTCCAAAGTCAGAACTAGCAGCCTAATGAGAAAGGTGGCTGGGAAGGGCAGCTCTCATATGAGGCAGAAAGAGGCACACGCCATACCCGTTGTGCAAGCACGTTACTGGGGAAGGCCAGAGGAGGACAATTAAATCCCACAGAGAGGATAGGGACGACTTCCCAGAGTATTTCGATGGACACAGAGAGGAGAAAAGCCAGCCCAGGGAGAAAAGAGAGGACAGAGAAGGTATGAAGTCACAACAGGAGGCAGGCACCACATGGAGCAGACAGCTCGGCACGGAGGGGCAGAGGGTGCAGGAAGCAGAAACTGTGTTTGGAAAAGTAGAAAAACCCCATGCCGAAGGGATGAAGGGCCTTGAATTCCATGGTAAACCGTTTGGATTTCTGTTTTTAGGCCCCAGTGAGTCATTTAAGAATTCTTGACCATGGGAACATGATTTGTTCCTTCCTCTCCTAGGAGAGGACCTGGGAGAAGAAGGGACTAAAAAAAGAAAGGATTAGAAAGAGAAAAAAAATAAAGCTTAAGAAAACCTATATTTAAGGATTCATCAAAGGAGAATTTATTGAGATAAAAAAGACTGTTTGTCATTGTGTTAATGAAATAAGCCAGGCACAGAAAGACAAACATCAGGCATTCTCACTCCTATGTGGGAGCAAAAAAGTTGACCTCAGGAAAGTAGAGAGTAGAACGAATGGTGGTTGCCAGAGGCTGGAGTAGGGGGGCAGAAAAGAGGTTGGTTAATGGGTACAAACATACAGTTAGATAGAAGGAGTAAGTTCTACGGTTCGATAGCTTAGTAAGGTGGCTATAGTTAAAAACAATTCATTGCATATTTCAAAATGTGTAGAAGAGAAAATCTCAAATGTTCCCAACACAAAGAAATGATATGCGATTGAGGTGATGGATATCCTAAATACTTTGATTTGATTACACATTATATGCATGTATCAAAATATCACACGTAGCCCCTAAATATGTGTAATTATTATGTATCGATAAAAATGAAAGAAAAAAGTCTAGAAATATTTTTTTAAAAAGACCATTTGTTTGAATGAATAGAATTTCAAGGGAGGGTAGCCCATATGAATGAATGAATGAGTGAATGAATGAAAACAATTAGTAGATAGTGGCAAGGGTTATAGAAAGGTCAAGAGCACAAAAACTAAAAGCAGATTTGGGATTTGAAGGTGGAAAAGAAGAGTGTGACTTGTCCCAGGCTTCACCCACTTCTTGGAACAGGCTTGCCCTGCTGTATTTTATAAGCATTAATTACCAGTGCTTATAAAATGCAGAAGTATGTTTTGAAAAACAAAATATATTCCTTTGACATTTCAAGTTCAGGAAAGAAATTTCTGGGAAAACATATTGTGACAGTTTTTTTAGTCCTTTAGGGCACTTTGGTAATAAAAAAGCATTTGTCTCATAAAATTCTCTCATATTTCTGAGTCTAAAATGTATTCTTCTTTTCAAGTTGAGAATAACTGGCTTGATTAGAAAATACAGGACAGGTGTGCCTAACATTATAGGTGTTGCCTTCACTGAGGCTTTTTTGGTTTAAAAATATACAGAAAAAAATCACCCAAAATAGCTTAGGCAAAATATTGATAACGTATAGAATAATGGAGTCTAGCAGCAGAAGGAGCAGCTGGGCCTCCTGAAGGGCAAGAAGCAGAGAGAGAAAGTCGGGCCAGAGAACATCATCTCCATCTCTGCTGGGTCTGTGGGGTCTTCTCCTGGCTGGTCACACAAAGTCTGCTTCAGTCTCAGTCTCTGTAAGCTGCCGTCTCTACTTCAGTATAGACTGGTCTAGCGATGGCTCAGGGTTCATATTTCTTTCCACTTCAAACACCTAACAGAGAATTTCTCAGTCCGTTCAGGCCACTATCACAGAATACCATAGACTGGGTGGCTCAGAAACCACAGAAATTTATTTCTCACGGTTCTGGAGACTGGAAATTCAAGATCAAGGTGCCGGCTGATTAGCTGTCTGGTGAGGGTCATAGGCACAGCCACCTTCTCACTGTGTCCTTATGGCAGAAAGGACGAGGGAGCCAGCTGGGGTCTCTTTCATAAGGGCACAAATCCCATTCATAAGGGTTCTACCTTCATGACAGAATCATCTTCCAAAGGTTCTACCTCCTAATCCCATCACATCGGGGATTAGGTTTCAACATACATATTTTGGAGGGACACAAACATTCATTTGTCAGCAGAGAATAACTAGCATCTCAGTAGCTCAATTCTAAATTTCAGGGAGAGAATCTGAGTAGCTCAGCTTGAGTCAGAAGACCATTCAAGTGTTCTTGAAAAACTGTGTACACTGAGTCCCATTTAAGATGTCCTACAAATAACTAACATTTATATATAAGTCTGAAGTGAAAAAACTGTTTTCACTTGTTTTTCTTGCTAATGGCCACAACGGCTCTCATGAGGTGGGTGTATAATCTCTGTTGTGCAGATAAAAAAACTGAAGCTCTCAGAGGATGGATGAGTGAATGACATACGGTGACAAGAGATATTATCTTCATCAGTAGCAAGTATAGTATTAAAGGAGCTGGAAGGGGTATTCAGAGCACTAAATGCTGTTTGTTCAAAGGACACTGACGTCATGGCTCTCTCCATGCACATGGAAAGATGAGTGGCAAAACTGGACCCCACGACGTGTACCGAATGGACTGGAAAGGAAGCAAGGGCTGCAGGAGCTCGGAGAGGGGAGGACTAAGGACTAGGAAGATGAGGGAGGCAGCCCCAAAGAAGGTAGGTTCCAGTGGCTGTTGAAGGATGTATGAGACATAGACTAAGGAGAATGTGAAATGAAAATTACACGGAGACTTGTTCAGAAGCAGAATTAGCCTCAGATGCCTAGTTTGTATTTTTGAATATGTGTGTGTGTGTGTGTGTGTGTGTGTGTGTGTGTGTGTGTCTCTTCCTTGGTGAATGAATTTTTCCATATAAGTGAATTTTCAGCCAACTGTAGCTTAAATACCAAAATATTTTTAGTTAAAACCATTGATTTAGTAAAAACCATTTTTAGTTAAAAAAATTGGAAATATTTCTAAAATGAGATAACCCCTATAAAGCATGTAGCATAGACCCTGGCACACAGCACTCAACAAATGTTATCTATTCTTGTTGTTAACAAAAATGTATTATGTAAGTCCCTGCCTTAGGAATCAGAGTAAATAGAGTATAATTTATTAATAACTTCTGTTGTGGTCATAGGTCATCATAAACACCAATTATTTAATGGAGTTGTGAGTACAAAGAAGTCTTAGGAGTGACTAGGGACCTTGGAGTTGTTTGTCCCCACATAAAACTGCCCCCCAATTCGGGGCAGGGGCTGATGTTGGGTTGGTAGCCAGTGTGGCTGTTCCCTCCCTTGCTTTCAAGCTGTCACTTCTCATGGCTGTCAATGTGCCTGCCCTGGCCATTCCTACCTCTCCCTATAATTTCCTATTACTAATTGTCTGTGAGCTAAGACATGGAGTCCCTCGAATCTATTGTATATTTTGACTGTGGTCAATGCAGGCAACCTCTCTCAGCCTCAGTTTCCTCTTTGTTCAGAAAATCTTGAAGTTTCCAGCTCTAAAATCTATGATTCTATGAAAAGGTTCAATAACACTCAAAGTGAGAGTTAGGGGTCACCAGTGATCTTGGGCTTGGGGTTTTATTTTGTGTATTTCTGTTAGTATTCTAAGGAACCCAACATTGGCCAGCTTTCTGACAATCAAAACTTAAAGTCTTATCAAAGCAAAGAAAAATGGCAGCAAAAATTAGATACCTGTGGCAGCATGCTATAGTGATGGCATTGCCTTTTAATAGATCCAGGACTACTTAAAATCAAGTAAGACTTAGGTTGATTCTTCCTCTGCTGATGGGCCTGGACTTTGCCCAGGAGAAGACAGACAGGGTCGGTGCGGAAGAGCAAGCCCTGAGAGAGGAGGCAGCTCAGATGCGGAAGGAGGAGCACTGGATTTGGAGCCAGGTGGTCCAAGTTCTGGGCAACTGTGCAATCATACAATCTCCCTACACCTCAGTTTCTCTATTTGTAAATCTGGGATCACAATACTTGACTTATAGGATTGTTGTAAGAATTAAATAAAAGAATATCTGCATCAGTTTGCTAGGGCTGCTGTAAAAGGTACCACAGCCCGGGTGGCTTGAACAACAGACATTTATTTTCTCACAGTTCTGGAGGCTGAAAGTCGAAGATCACAGTGTCAGTAGGCTTGGTTTCTTCTCAGGCCTTTCTCCTTGGGTTGTAGATGGCCGTCTTCTCATTGTGTTCTCACATGATATTTTTTCTGTGCAAGTGCATCCCTGGTTTTCTCTTTGTGTGCCCAAATTTCCTCCTTTTATCCAGACAACAGTCAGATTGGATTAGGTCCCCACATTTACAGCGTCATTTTAACTTAACTACTTCTTTAAAGGCCCTACCTCAAGTACAGTCACATTCTGAGGTACTGGGGGTTAGGACTTCAATGCATGAATTTAGTGGGAATACAATTTAGCCCACAATACAATCCATGAAAATGCCTTGCAAATTTCTCATAAATGGAAGGTGCGGCTGCTAATACACCTAGGAGCAGAGGGAGACGCTTGAGACCATGATGGATGTGCCCTCAAAAACTGGCAGCACTGCTAGGTGCTTATTTTACATCCCACAGCTGGTTTTACAGCTGTGTCCCTTCACCAATTATTTCTCGAGTGTCTGCCTTGCATGCCGGGCACTGAGCCAGGCAATCTGAGGGCTGCAGTGTTTGGAGTGTCTGCTTCGCCCGAACTAAGAGAGTCAGGATGTGGAGCAAAGACTTCCTGCTGCTTGTCTCTGTCCTGAGTGCTTCCTGCGGATCATGCCCAGGGCACCAGCCACCTTCAGAGACGTACACCCCTTAATCTTCTCAACAATCCTTGGAGAACCAGATATTGAAGCTCAGAAACATGCAATTAATTTCCCTAAGCCCAACCACTCAAAGTGGCAATGCCAGGATTTGAACCAGGTCTTCTGTGTCGAAATTCAGCATTTTTCTCCATAGAGGCAAGGTATCGTCCAAGGAAGAGACTCCAGGGATAGGAAGAACCAAGGTTATAGAACCAAGGGCCATGTGCACACATATCAGCTGGAGATTTTCTCTTGGAAACTCTGATGCTGGTTTAGGGACATTTGGGGGTTTTATTATGTAGACTTTCACAGTTAATACAATGTAAGGCCAACATAAGTTAGGGCAGTACCAACAAGTTGGGGACATGCAATAAACAAACAAGTCAAAATAATTAGAGACTCCTAAAAGGGGAATTGCTGGGTTTTGTCTTATTCCATATTCTGTGGGTCCTAGGGATTCAGATTAGGCGATTCACAAAAAACAGTATAGCTCTATTCCTAAAGAAGACGTAGCATCACTCTTTCCCACTGTTAACTATCACCTCTTCATCTCAGACTACAATTATCTTCTTTATTAGTCTATACAAGGAAAAGATAAGATCACCCCAAATTTTGACTACCAGTAGGAATGCTGAAATCCTTTTATTCTCTCATACTTGAAAAAGATATCTTTGGTTCCAAGAAATGTTCACAGCATTCTGTAAAATTAGAGGTGTTCAAGAAGCTTTGTTAACATCTAATCAGCAGTGGCCCCCAGCAGCTAACGTGGCCCCCAGACCATTAGCAAAGCATTTCTACAGGTTCTATGTTTTCACGGCAAATGCTCAACATATCTAAGAAGGAGTTTTTACAGGTTGAGTATCCCTTATCCAAAATGCTTGAGACCAGAAGCGTTTTGGATTTCAGATATTTTTGGATTTTGGATATTTGCACATATATAATGAGATATCTTGGGGATGAGACCCAAGTCTAAACATAAAATTTATTTATATTTTACGTACACTTTATACACATAGCCTGAAGGTAATTATATACAATATTTTTAATAATTTTGTGCATGAAATAAAGTTTGTGTGCACTGAACTATCAGAAAGCAAAGGTGTCACTATCTCAGCCACCCATGGGGGCGATCTGTGGTTGTTTGATATTGCCATCATTCCTTACTCTGAATTTATATGCTGCTAATAAGCAATCATTTTCTTATACTTATTCACACATAAGTACTCAATAGTAAAAAATACATAAATACCTGACATGTGCAGAAAAGATATATCACAGCTGAAAAGAGCTAGGAAAGTCTTTCTTTCCTTGGGGACCCTGAATAAACTGTGTACTCTGCACCTTCATTTTGACTGGGACCCATCACATGAGGTTGAAGTGTGGAATTTTCCACTCGTGGTGTCTGTCATGTTGATACTGAAAAAATTTCATATTTTGGAGTTTGTATTTTTGGATTGGGGATGCTCAACTTGTATAATTTTGTTTTTTTTTGTTTCATTTCGAAACACAGTCTCGCTCTGTCACCCAGGCTAGAGTGCCGTGGCATCAGCCTAGCTCACAGAAACCTCAACTCCTGGGCTCAAGCGGTCCTCCTGTCTCAGCCCGCCAGGTAGCTGGGACTACAGATGCATGTCACCACGTCTGGCTAGTTTTTTCTATTTTTAGTAGAGATGGGGTCTCGCTCTTGCTCGGGCTGGTCTCGAACTCCTGACCGCAAGTGATCCTCCCGCCTTGGCCTCCCAGAGTGCTAGGATTATAGATATGAGCCACCATGCCCAGCCTCAACCTGTATAATTTTTAATGTAATCTTGTCACAATAATGCACACATACCTTAGATAGGGCAGGGGCCAAATGAAGCCAAGATAGTTGCTGATATTATGTATAGAAATAATCTGATTGTGTCTGATGCAGAAACCAGGCACGAAGTGGAAGAAATGGAAACTTAAAAACAAACTTTTAACAGCCAGATTCTGATTCTCTGTCAAAACAAATAAAGCCAAGTCACTAATGAAAGTCCTAGACTTCAGTAGACCTTAGTAAGTAACGAGTCTGATCCAAATCTATAAAAACTGTACCAAGAAGTAACTATATTTCCACCTGGTCTAAATCACCCTATAGGATGATTTAGAAAAAAAAATGTTATTTCTTTAATTCAAAGTCATGTAAATCAACACCCTTCTGTAAAGAGTCTGATGGCTTTCCTATATATTTTGGGCAGATATTCTAATGAAATTCCAAGTACAAAATGTATCAAGTTGAAACAGATGTTGGCTCCTGTAATTGTTTTCTTTCACTACATGCAGGTTGAGTAGGTTGGTTGGTTGGTGGTTAATTCTAAGCAAATCTTCTGGAGTGAATGAAAACTCTATGAAACTCCGTGTATTCTTTTAACAGATATTTATTCACAAAGATGACTATAATATAATACTTTACCTTAAACAAGTTTCAATTGATTGTATAAGTGAAACAGAAAAATATATATATGTGCATATAAGGATGAAAGTGGTGAGTACTCAGGCAGGGAGCAATAACTACTTGGATGTGTGATGATATTAAGAGATTAATGTCAACATTTTAAGTATGATAACAGGACTGTAGTGATTTTTAAAGGTCATTATCTTTTAAAGATATATTCTGAAATATTTTTAAATGAAATATCATGTCTGAATTTCCTCTAAAATAATTTAGAATGGATAAAATTGGTGGGATAAAAATGAAATGAGATTGGCCATAAGTAGATAATTGTTGAAGCTGATGATGAACTTTTGCATATGTTTGAAATTTTTCAATAATAAAAAGCATTTTTTAAAACTTTCCGGACAATCTAAAAATGAAATTAAGAAAACAATTCCATTTATAATAGCATCCAAAAGAATAAAATACTTAAGAATAAATTTTTAAAGAGAAGTACAGAGCTTATACTCTGAAAACTATAACATAAATTAAAGAAGATTTAAATAATTGGGAAAACATCCTCTGTTCATGGATCAAAAGACCTAATGTTGTTTAGATGGCAACATTCCCCAAACTGATGTACACATTAAATGCAATCCCTAATCAGAAACCCAGCTGACTTGTTTAGAAATTGTCGAGCTGATTCTAAAATTCATATGGAATTGCAAGGCATACAGTAGCCAAAACAATCTTGATAAAGAAGAACAAAGTCAGAGGAGTCACACTTCCTGATTTCAAAACCTACTATAAAACAACAGTAATCAAGACAGTGTGGTTTTGGCACAAGGATAGACACATAAACCAATGTAATAAAATTGAGAGTCCAGAAATAAACCCATACATCTATGGTCAACTGATTTCTATTATACAAGGGTGCCAAGATCATCTAATTAAACACAGATTTACCATTTGACCCAGCAATTCTATTCCTAGGTATGTACACAAGAGAAATAAGGCTGGGTGCAGTGGCTCACACCTGTAATCCCAGCGCTCTGGGAGGCTGAAGTGGGAGAAGGTTGTGAGGCCAAGAGTTTGGCCACCATGGGCAACATAATGATACCCCCATCTCTACAAACAAAAAAATTAAAAATAAAAAATTAGCCAGGCATGGTGATGCATTCATGCCTGTTTAAGCTACTTGAGAGGCTGAGGCAGGAGGATCACTCGAGCACAGGAGTTCAAGGTTGTGGTGACCTATGATCAGGCCACTGCACTCTAGCCTGGGTGGCAAAGCAAGATTCTGTCTATAAAAAGAAGAAGGAGAAGGAGAAAAAGAAAGAGAAGGAGAAAAGGAGGAGGAGGAGGAGGAAGAGGAAGAAATGAAAACATGTGCCCACACAAAAATCTGTACACAAATGTTTATAGCAGTATTATTCGCAATAGCCAAAAGGTGGGAACCACCCAAATATCCATCAATTGATGAATGGATAAACAAAATATGGTATAGTCATATAATGGAATGTTATTTGACCATAACAAGGAATCAAGTACTAATATATGCCACAATATGAATGAACCTTGAAAACATATGTAAAGTGAAAGAAGCCATCCACAAAAGATCATGTATTGTATAATTCCATTTGTATAAAATGCCCAGAACAGGGAAATCTACAGACAGAAAACAGATTAGCTGTTGCCTAGTGAATGGGCAGGGACCTAAAGGGTATAGAGTTTCTTTTTGGGGTGATGAAAATCTTTTAAAATTGACTGTGGTAACAGTTGCATATGTCTTTGAACATACTAAGAGCCACTGAATTGTATACTGCACTGTAAATGGATGAATTTTATGGTTGTATGAACTATACTCCAATAAAGTTGTTTTTTAAAAAAATCATTGCAACACACACACACATTTGGGACATAACTGGTAAGATGGTAGTGGCAATAGCACCATGGTTTTAGATTTTCCCAAAGCTCCACATAAAAACTTAGCAATTAGATATCAAAAGGAAAAAACTCATGGAAAACATTTAAAAAAATACTAGGGACAAGGTATCCTTCGGAGTCCCAAAATACAAGTGAGTAGGAACAAACTGGCAACAGCCACAAAACACGTATTTGTCTGTCATCCTCAGTGTAGAACACAGGGGGAAGTAGACTGAGCATGCAGACTGAATTTTGCCTGAGAGGTGATGACTTCCTTTCTATAATTTTTTTAGGAAATAGTTTTTTTATTCAAATGTCTAAAATTATTTACCTTTGTCCTTACCCTTTAGAATACAGAGTTGTTGTTGTTGTTGTTTTTATATAAAGGAAAATTAAAACCAATGTGCACTTTAGCACCGTGTAACTTTGTGTCACCTTCTAACAGTGCCTGCACCTTCTTCCCGTTATTCTTTCAGCCACGTTGTGTCCTTTAATTTGTTTTTTAATTCCAACTCAAAACCATCTCCTGAGGAATGCCTTGTAGAGTTGATCCTTCCAAGTTAGTCACTTCTCTGGGATGATCCAGTTGACCTCCCCTCCAGTTCTCAAATGCCTCATTTCCACTGAATTAATTTCCCCTCACTGAGATTTTGGGCTTTTTCCAGTTGGACTTGTTCAATAAGATGCAGCATTCTTAGAAAGAAGGTTGTTTTCTCTGGAACCACCCCGCTGTATCTAGGACACATTAATTAGGACACAACGGGAAGGCAATTCTGATGTCAGTGCTGGCATGACTTCTGACCACCCGTCAAAGTGCTACATCGCTTTAAAATGAGACTATCATTAAAAAAAAGAAGGAGTTCTTCTAACTAAGCCTGACAGAAGTTTTACACTATGCATAGTAAACTTCCCAACAGTTTTCTTTTTTTAAATAATGCTTTTACTATTTTTAATTTAAAAAGCAAAATGGTTTCTAGGTGAGCCAAAGTTAAGTTCTGAAGCACATTTCCAGCAGCCCAATAGGAACATAATTGGTACTTTGGCTAAAGGAAAGAGGAGAGCAGGATATTATGCAAACCTGCTTGACCACACATATTTTACACGGTTGTCCTCCCACGCAAAGGGAAATACATAATACCGATTTGCAATTTAGGCAGTCATTAAAGTGGGCAGGTAATGGACCATCTTCTCCAAACAGGCTACAGAGACTTCCTTTCCATCTCAAATGGGTTTCACCTCTCCTCCTATGAAAGGAAGAAGACAGTATCAAAGATGGGTTGTTAATGATTTTTTGCAAGCATTTTGAGTTTTCACTCTTAAAAATGTCTGGTATCACTATGTAACCATATAATTAGAGTACTTAAAAATTAATTGAACTTCTAATAATGAACAGATTTATAGTAGATAAAGATGACTATTTAAAAGGCAAAGAGTATGCCTCTAAACTTGACGATAATAACCATTTTCAAAAGCAAACTTTGTCAATCATGCTGTTGAACATCAGATGGCTGCTTTTTTGTTCACTAATGGGAAGTTAATTACTCAACACACTCCAGAGAAATCATGCTCTTTAACGGCTAATGCAAACTTCACCAAATAACAAATTGAAACAGTAATTTGCCTGTTATAATGCACTTCCCTGGAGTCAGATGGTCAATAAGTATTCACCGAGCATCCACGAGTACAGTTGCGTGCACACTGAGCACCAGAATTCGCCGTCCTCAGGAACCTCATCAGAAACCTCTCCTTAATGGAGAGGCAATGTTGGCAGTCAGATACACAAATCACCGTTGACGCTTTTGATGATGAAAAGAATGCGAGAGGGAAAACCTTAAGGAATAACCTCAGGACGTTCCTGCTTTGCTCCTCACTAACAAATAGCTCAGCACACAGGTCTTTGTACATTCCTCTTGTAAGTCTTCCAAGTTCTAAAGAAGCTTGGAATTAAGCACTTAAAACAATTACTAGTCACACAAGAGTGATCTTCTAAAGTTTGTTTTTGTCTATTGCCAGCAAAACCCTCTGTTTTGATGCTTGAGGAAATGCCAGCAAGGTGGGAGGTGTTGAATAGAAAAGCGACTGTGTGAAGTCTGCAACAGTCTTTTTTTTTTTTTTTTTTTTTTTTTGAGACAGAGTCTTACTCTGTTGCCCAGAGTAGAGTGCCATGGCGTCGGCCTAGCTCACAGCAACCTCAAACTCCTGGGCTCAAGCAATCCTCCGGCCTCAGCCTCCCAAGCAGCTGGGACTACAGGCATGCGCCACCATGCCCGGCTAATTTTTTTCTATATAGATTTTTAGTTGTCCAAATAATTTCTTTCTATTTTTAGTAGAGACGGGGTCTCACTCTTGCTCAGGCTGGTCTCGAACTCCTGACTTTGAGCGATCCACCTGCCTCGGCCTCCCAGAGTGCTAGGATTACAGGCGTGAGCCACTGCGCCCGGCCTAACAGTCTTAAAGGTCTTTGGCCCCACACTCTCCAGCAACCATAAAAACAACCACAAACACGAGCAGGAGACAGAGGCAAGCACCCCAGAACTCTCTCTTACGTCCCATAACACACATTCACAGTCTTGGCCTCCTCTGGCCCAGGATCACTGGCTCTGTTGCCAGCTGCCCCATTTATCCCCTTCTATTGGGACCATCCCCTGGATTCCTTGTCTAGCTTGTGGAGGTCTCAACTATGCTGTAGGCTCTCAGCCCCACTCAGTCCTTCGGCTATGTGGTGCTTCTCCACTGTCTTCAGAGAAATAGCCTGCTTCTCGACCAATGCTAGCTCCATGGAAGCCCATCCTCCATCCCTACTCCAGATGTGAAGGATTTTATTGAAATCAACCAATAATCCTAATTGCTAGTTGTTGCTCTCAATCCAGCATTAATCTGAAAGTTTTTAAAAAAAACACACTTTTTACCAGTGCAAATTTATTGTTGTAAGAGTCAGTTAATCTGAGCAAAAACTCCAACAAAGACAACAAGAACTACGGTAATAATGAGTAGTGTTCATTGAATGTCCATTATGTGACAAGGACTGCTCTGTTTTGCATACATTATCTCTAATCCTGACAGCAACCGTGAAAAGTATGTATTTCAACCCATTTAACAGATGAAGGCTCAAGGAGGCTAAGTAACATGTCCAGAGCCACATCAGTTGTGCCCAGGATTGGAATCTGTAGTCACTTAATTTCAAATACAAAATATTGTGCCATTGTCTCCTCACCCAGCAGCGTGTCTGCTAGCCATCCTTTGGCAGGGTAATGCAGAGGTCTTTGTTATATGAAACATTAGTCTAAATTACTAAGGAAGGCTTAAATGTACTTTCCCATGCTAACGTGAATATATACATCTCTCTTCTCAGCAGCAGAATACACAAGAGTACTGGCACAGGAAAATCCTTGATGTTGCAAGCTGTCACCAACGCGGTCAGGCTTCATATGTATGACTCGTTTTATTCTGGACGACATGCATAAGTCACAATAATATATCCTGCCTCTTTTTTCCAAAGAAGGATATTTAATAAGGATAAAGGAAGGGTGTGATGTTGAACTTCTCATAAAACTGGCCACAACTTTTGATCAATTTAATCAGTTATGCATAACTTTACATTCTATAAAGCTTCATGAGAGTTGTTAAGCCAAATAAATTGAACATCTAAGTAACAGCTCACACAAACCGTGAATGGAATGCTATAGTGTTATAGTCTACTATACAGGCTCTTATGTCTTTATAGTAATGATATTGCTTTCATTTCAGTGAATCACAAAGTAAATGACCACCTCCAGGAGATAAAATAATTCACAGGAATTTCCTATGTAAGATATTTTTTTTTTTTTTTTTTGAGACAGAGTCTCACTGTGTTGCCCGGGCTAGAGTGCCGTGGCGTCATCCTAGCTCACAGCAACCTCAAACTCCTGGGCTCAAGCGATCCTTCTGCCTCAGCCTCCCAAGTAGCTGGGACTACAGGCATGCGCCACCATGCCCGGCTAATTTTTTCTATGTATTTTTAGTTGTCCAGTTAATTTCTTTCTATTTTTAGCAGAGACGGGGTCTTGCTCTTGCTCAGGCTGGTTTCGAACTCCTGAGCTCAAATAATCCGCCTGCCTCGGCCTCCCAGAGAGCTAGGATTACAGGCGTGAGCCACCACACCCGGCCATCCTATGTAAGATTTTGACAGACATTTTTGAAAAGATTTTGGTAGATATTTTAGTCTTACTGTATTATTTTGTAAATGGTATACATTTAGTGCAGCAGGAGAGAATATCAAACCAGAAGATTAACATTGCTATTACGCGATTACAAGTGCAAGGTTCAGCCTCCCATCATTTTGTAGTGAGTATAGAAAGCAGGAGTGTCCAGGCGTGGTGGCTCATGCCTATAATCCTAGCACTCTGGGAAGCTGAGGTGGGAGGATCACTTGGGGTCAGGAGCTAGAGACCAGCCTGAGCAAGAGTGAGACCCCCTCCCAACCCCCATCTCTACTAAAAACAGAAAAAAATTAGTTGGGCATGGTGACACACACCTATAGTCCCACCTTCTTGGGAGGCTGAGGCAGGAGGATTGCTTGAGCCTAGGAGTTTGAGGTTGTAGCGAGCTATGATGACACCACTGCAATCTAGCCCTGGGGACAGAGTGAGACTCTGTCTCAAAAAAAGCAGGAGTGATCTTCGTTTTTAAAATTATGCTAAACTATATATAGCATGAAATTCACCATTTGAACCATTTTAAGTGTACAGTTCAGTGGCATTAAATATACTCATATTGTTGTGCGACCATCACCACCCTCCATCTCCAAAACTTGTTCATCTTCCCAAATTGAAATTCTCTACCAACAAACAACAGCTCTCCATTTCCCCCTTCTCTCTATCCCTGACAACCACCATTCTACTCCCTATTGCTGTGACTGTGACAACTCCAGGTGCTTCATAAAATAAAATCATATAATATTTGTGGTTTGGTGACTGGCTTATTTCCCTTAGAATAATGTCCTCAAGGTTCATCCATGTTGTAGCATGTGTCAGAATTTTAAGCCTTGAATAATATTCCATTGTATGTTTACACCATATTTTGTTTAACCATTCATCCATTGATGGACGCTTCGGTAATGTTATTTTAATTTTAATTAGAAATTTCACCTAGGGATGTTTCTTTTGAAGTTCTTCTTTTCAAGTGCAAATTTCCCTCTAGCAAACTCTTTAGCTTTCTTGACCTGCTATTTCACCCAGGCTTCTTGCTTCCCCTTGAGCCTGTATATTAAACTAGGTGTACCCGTCTTTAAAATGAACAAACTGACTTTATTTGCACTGAATCTTCTGTGCTTTCTCCCTCCCCACTTCACGTTTTATTCTGCTAAAATGAGTTAATTTTGTCTCATTAACATTTAAAAATTTTCCCATCTCAGCCTTGATATCTGCACATTACCTTATGATGATTTGCTCCCATCATAAGATCTCTGCCTTTCCCTTATAGTGGTAATTTAAAAGTAATTATAAGGCTACACACGAAATATAACAATAAAGGAACTGACTTTTGCACATGTGTCTAAATGAAATGTTGTCCTTCAAAATGATCACCTTCTCAAAATGTCTGTGGAATTGCCTTCACCTCTCTTTTATGAGTTTTATTACTTTATAGTTCTCAGGGTTCTTTCATGACTGATTATCTCCTCCCCTTTTTGAATCAATCTGCTGAAATCCCACCTTGTCCTTGACTGTGGGTCCTGACAGTGAAGTGAAAGTGGAGGACTTGAGGAAGTGGACTGTTTCATGTCAGTTTTCTCATGCACCAGCTGCTTGCACACTCAAAGTGCCTTAGTAAATGACAGTCAGGTGTACACCAGAAAACCCAGTCAGAGCAAATCTAATTGCTGTAACTCCAAAGCCCCAGATGCACACAGGAAAGCCATTTTCTGTTTACCTTCTCTATTACTTTCTCCCTGCATCACTACACCCCACCCTCATCGTAGCCACATAAACCATGTACGGTTGTGCCAGTCGTACACCAACCAAAGGTACAATATTGTAGAAACATAGATCTAAATATTTACTATGGCAATTTCCAGACAGAGGTAAGGTCTACTGAGGAAGGGGAGCCTTTTTCTGCTTCCTATCAAAATGTCACAATGGCCTAATAACAGCTCTGAGTTTAAAGATCTCATGCTTGCATACCTTAAGTTATTGTAAGGTCTGAAAAGCATGACTTAATAGTGGCTAATACCAAATCCACAATTAACTGATTAATTCAGTATTACCTTATCATACACTGCTCTGAGCAAAGCCCTAGGTCAGTTTCAAGGAATTATTACTGGTCTTTCACTCAGCTCACTGGTTATTTTAGTCCAGAATACAGGAGTGCCTTAGACTAGAAGGATACTGCCTATATGATATGATATGGAGGTTTTTGCCCAAAATTATCTCATCCATTGGTAGTTTTTAGTATTTAAAGTTTACCATAAAATTCCTGAACTGGAGGGAATTTGTAGATAGAGCCATGAAAGCCAAAAAGAATCATAGGTCCCCCAGTCCCTGTCCCACGCTGCCTTAACCATGCAGGCATTACCAACATCACAGCACATTCCCACTGTGTTCAGATGCAGGAGCCCTTCCTAACTCTGAGCTTCAGGAGACCCCCGCATCTCTACCGGAGTTGGTATGTATTTGCCAGTTTTGAATTCTAGTTCAGAAGGCTCATTAACATGCAAACACCTGGGAGGAAAAACACCTTCAGTCTTCATTGAGTAACACTTCTGGAGAACCTGTCACCCCTGCATATAACATGAGAGTCCTATCTGATTAATCTTTCTCCCCTTTGATCTCTACAGTCAACCAGAACTTGTATTGTTCAACTTCCAAAATAACCTTCAAATTTATTCCTACGCCCTTTCCATGACTACTAGCTCATTCCTGCTCCTATCTGCCTGCACTGCCCCTTCTACTCCAGGTGCCTGTCCTGAGACGGCTCCCACTGCAGCCCACGCTGCCAGGAAACCTGCCTGGACAACAGGGGCTGCTGCTCATGAGGGACAGTCACACCCCACTGTCTGCAGATGACAGACAGTGTCCTGGGCAGGATTGTCTGGGTCAGGCTCAAAGAGATATTTTATCCCTGGTGGTCCAGTGGTTAGGGGGAAAAAATATATTTTAAGGGTGACAACCTAGTACTTCTTTGGGAGGCAACTGAATTTTCTTGGAAAAATGCTTTTATTAATAGGTTTAGGTGAGGAAGGTAAGGCTGTTAGTGTATGAACCTAAATGAGGGAAGATAAACTTCACTGCATGGAAATAAACAGGAATTCCAGGGTTGGGGTGAGATGGGAGTTTAGGGGAAGAAACAGAGGAGAGAGGAGAGGAAAGGGTGTGTGTGTGTGTGTGTGTGTGTGTGTGTGTGTGTGTGTGTGTGTGTGTAGGGAAAGGGATGAAAGCCTGCACAGATGCCATCCGGGGGGTGAAGTGGTCAGAGAACCTTAGGTGACACTGCTGTATATGATGTGTACTGGAACTAAATTTAGTAAGTGCACGGCAGGTGGCAGGAGCCAGGTTTCTCACTCTCGGAGTGAGAAGTTACAGATAAGCAAGGGAGAAGGCCAGAGTGATCCACGTGGCAATGGATTAGAGTTGGACACAGAAGTAAGAACTCCTGCTTACAGAGACAGATGGTTATCTGCAGAAATATTTACTGATATGTGCATGTACCCAGGTTACTACTCACACACACATCTCTGTACCATGTCAGCCGAGAAGGCCTAGAGGCAAGAACCCCCCAGCAGTACCAGCACACCTAGTGCCCAGGTCTGGGTTCCTAACACCATTCTCTAACAAAAGGAAACAGGGATCCTTGGAGAAATAGCTGATTCTAGGACTGGGGCAGGAAATATACAAGATGAGCTTGGAGTACCTTGTAGCGCCAGAAAGTAAGAAAATGCTAAAACAAAACAAACCCCAGAACCTCCACAATGATGGGAGTATGTCAAAGGGGCACAGGAGCCAACTAAAAGAGCTCCCAATAACAGAAGCTGGAACAGTGTTAGCAACAACATAAATAAAGAAGTTTTGTATTATAACTCAAAGTGTAAAATAAATGCCCGTGTGTCTATCCTAATATAAATAAACAACTGAAGGAATTAATAAAGGGAGAGAAGAGATGGACTCCTGTGCAGTAGAATTCCAACTTATGCAGATTCTCCACCCTCAAGGAGAGCACAGCTTCCCACTGCCCAAGTGTGGGCCGCGCAGAGTGACTTCCTTCCAAAGAATACGGTGTGGAAAAGGGAGCAAGAGGAACCTTACAGTGGAGAAACTTGATACATGCTACCTCAGTTGACTGTGACCTCATTAATATCAACAAAGTCATATTGATAGCGTGGATCCTTGACATGAAATGATGAAAATCCCACATGAGTGCACGATGTTAACGAGAGGGGAGAATGGGTGTGGGGTTATACGGGAACTCTGCGCCATCCTCTCAATTTTTCCATAAATCTAAAACTGTTCTAAAAAAATAGTGTATTTCAAAAAAAGACTCTTAGGAATGGGAATGTTAGATATGCAGTTTCAAGTTATTTATATTGCTGTGATATTAAACCCATCTGTCTCCCCAAACCTTTGGGAAGAGCTAGTACATTCACTTATCCTGGGGTAATGATGTGGGAAATAAAGCAGTAGGGCAGCAACTGAGGCCTACCTCCCTCTTCCTCTCTTGAGACCGATGGGGATCATAACCTCTAAGAAGGCATTCCAATGCAGGCATTAAGGTCACTGACCAGGAGGAAAACCCCCGTGGCCATGGCAGAGCCGGCACAGAGGGAAGGAGCAGTTTCACAGCAGGCAGCTCAGGAGATCTGCGACCAAGCTTTCTTTCTCACATTTCTTTAGAGAAAGACATATCAGCCAAGACCTAGTCAGGAAAACTACTGCATTTCAAACAGAAGGAATTTTATATGGGGGTTTGGTTCCAACAATGTTGGCAGAATTAAGAAGTGCCATAGGGGCTGGACACAGTGGCTCACATGTAATCCTAGCACTTTGGGAGGCTGAGGCACGGGAGGATTGCTTGAGGCCAGGAGTTTGAGACCAGCCTTGGCTACATAGCAAGACTCCATTTCTTAAAAAAACAAGAAGAAGAAGAAGAAGTGCCAAAGGGAGAATAAAGAATATGGTAGAACAAAAAAGAAAGGGGCAATCCCCAGCCACCAGAAGCTGTGAATGCCTGTGCATGGTGAGCTGTGGACAAGCTCAGAAGACAGGCCTTGATTATAGCAGGTGGATGTTTAGGAAAGATCATGTCTCCCTCGGGGCTGCTGGAATCCAGAATCACCCCAGCTTTGCCACAGCTACAGCAAATGCCAGCAAATTCTAGGAGCCATTAGCAATGGCCACCCTGGAAGAGCCAGATGCAGAAGCATCTCTCTTCTACCCATTGATGTTTCACCAATGACTCCTCTTGGCAGAACCAAACAGGAAGCCTGGAAGATGCAGTGTGCATGCTTCAGGCCCAGCAGAGCTCAGAACAGAGTTCAAAAGTGCAGATGGAGGATAAGATTACTGGTGAGCCAAACAAAGACCTCCACCATTCCCTATCAAAGCCTGTGCTCCCCAGAAACCTGGCCTTCGTTATTTCCTAAAGGATGCCCTCGCCCAATGCGTATGAGTCAAAATCCTATACTACATCCATTCGAATTCAGCTCATCGAGCAACTTCTCTGCAAAGCTTTCTCTGTCTCACTGTTCTTACCTGGAACAGTGCTGGTTTTTTAGAAAAGAAATCCCTGATTTGCAGCAACTGCTCATTTCCATGGTGTAAACACTCCCAGAGGAAGAGCTGCTAACAGTCAGCTCTTGTGAGCCCGTACTGGCTGGTTCCAGCAAGGCAAACCACACTTCATAGCCTGGAAGCACGTCTCCCTCTTGTTAAATTCTTAGCCATTCACCCGACCCTGTCCAACTCTGAGCACTCATCACATTGTGCCATGAATAATAGTCATTTCTGTGCAAGTCTCCACTCTCCCACAGAAAAGTGTCCTTATACAGGGGAAGGTGTGGCTTAAAAGCCCAGCCCTGTCTCCATGACTATGTGACTGGTAGCCTTGTCACTTACCAAACCAAGTAACTAGTAATCCTATTACTTACCAAGTGTTTGGACACTTATCAAATGCTCAGAGCTTCAGTTTTCTCATCTATTGATGACAGCAGCAATATAAATTAGTGTAGCCATTAAGGAAAACGGTATGGAGGTTCTTAAAAAAATTAAACATAGAACTACCATATGACCCACCAATTCCACTTCTGGATATATACCCAAAAGAACTGAAAGCAGGGTCTCAAAGAGATATTTGCATTCCCATGTTCATAGCAGCATTATTCACAATAGCAAAAATGTGGAAGCAACCTAAACGTCTATCAACAGATGCATGGATAAAGAAAATGTGGTACATAAATGGAATATTATTTAGCCTTTAAAAAGAAGGAAATTCTGTCATTTGAGACAACATGAATGAACCTGGAAGACATTATGTTTTGTGAAATAAGCCAGGCACAGAAAGACAAACGCCATGTGATCTCACATGTGGAATCTAAAAGAGACCAACTCAGAAGCAGAGAGTTGAATGGTGGTTAGCAGAGGCTGGGGGCAGGGGTGGAGGGATTGGGGAGATGTTGGTCAAAGGGTACAAAATGTCAGTTAGAAGGAATTAATTCAAGAGATTCATCGTACAACTATAGTTAATAATAATGTATTATAAATTTGAATATTATGAAGACAGATTTTTAAATGTTCTCGCCACAAAAAATAAGTATGTGTTATAATGCATATGTTAATTACTGGTTTTAGCCATTCCATAATATATACATATATTAAAACACCATAGTGTACATCATAAATATATGTAATTTCTATTTGCCAATGCAAAAATTATTTTTAAAAATTTTAAACAAAAAGACAGTAGCAACAACAGCAACCCCGCCCCACAGGGCTGTTACAAGAATTAAATAACAGTGAAAGCGTCTTGCATAACAGTCCTGGCACACTGCAGAGGTTTAATAAATGTTAGTTTTCTCCCTTCCTTAGGCTCTGAACACTCTAGGAGAGAAGCCATATTATGATTCATTTTTTAATTACTCTAAGTGTCAAGAACACTGCCTTGTATAATAATTGCTTAAAAATATTGTTGTTAACATAGCCATTGGAAGAATGAGAGAGTTGGTAGGGGGAGGGTGATGAGCCCAGAACCTACTGGGGATGTGGGGACAGGCTGGGAAGAGACAAGGGCTGCAAAGAGCACAGGAAAGTGTGCTGCCTGTGCCACCCAAGGTCCCCAGTAGAGCTGGGAGGGCTTCTGGGGCATCTCCTTTCCCTTAGGCCTTCTTTCCTTCACTAGGTATACACTCACTATAGCTTATTGCCCAATTCTGGCTGTGGTAGAGCTGAAAATCAGGGTCTTGGGACACCAACTGCCTTCTGGGTGGCAATAATGAGAGCAGCAGCTACTTCAACTGCAGCTGCTAATAGTATTTCCACATAGTTAATCCAACGGGGTAGAAGAAGTTGGCAATAGTGTTTGGTGGCAGAAAAAACACTCAACTAGGAATTCTGGGCTTAAGGAATTTTGTACAAAAATAGCAAATACTCCACAATTTTTGATCTTCTTAAATTGATAAGATACTTATCAACTAAATCCCACCTACAACCTAATATATTTGAAATCTGCCTAGAAGCTTTTGATTTTGGTGGTAGGTCAAATGTCAACAAAATTTTTCTTCCATCTCTGCTCCTCACCTTTAATCTAAAATCCATGGAGTCATAGCATGGGAAGAACTCAGAGCCTCATTTGCTCTAGGTAGGTACTTCTCTTTTCAAAAATCATGGACATAACCTAAACCCAAAATGTGAAGGATAAGGAAATTAAGACTGAGAGACAAAAATCAATTTATTCCAAACCAGTTTGCTCTGGGGGTCTGGCCCCTCTGGAAACTCCAGCCTCTGGCTCCCATGCCAGGTGTTTTGTCACCTGGCAGCCTCCTTGGATACTTCACAGACAGGGAGCTGGGTTTCTGGAAGGAGGGCCACTCCAGTTGTGAGCAGCACGTAAAGCTCTGTCCTCAGTGAAACTGCTCAGCTGTTACCTTCTATTCAACTATTCTCCCTACATTTATCGGGAGGGGTGGGTTGGGATCAGGTGCTATCAGAAAATCACAGCATTTGTGCTGTGTACTTTTAAAGATACAGTACGGCTTTGATTTATTCCTAGTTATGATAATTAATATTCTCGGAGATTTCTAAAGAAGGTATTCCATTGAGTTTAGCAATGCCGCTCCAGGCTCCAATTTCTCACCGTGGCTGAAGATCAGCACCTGTATCCTATAGCTCCCAAACACTTCAAGGGGTCTCTGTTGACTTGGCATCACTCAGATCAGATCTGTGTGTACCTGTCTTTTCTCCTCTCTGGACCAGCTCTCTGTGGACCCAGTGATAAGTTTCTGGTATCTGTGGATCCTTGGACACACTTCCTTGCTTTTAGTAGGCATCCAATAAATGCTCATGGAAGAAATAAATTCAGATAACTCCTATGCAATCAATACAGCAACACAATTCATCCCTATAACTATGTTAAAATAGATAACACTCAGCTAAAAGATTGGAATGAAGTACACACGATGAAACGTTCACGGTTTTTCTCTAGGCAGAGAGTCCGATTTCTACATTCCTGTTCCTAGTTTATCCTAAATTTACGCGATTAGCATTTTTTTTATAATAATAAAAGACCCTTTATTTTTAAAATAAAGACACCCCAGTTGATCACAATAGAGAAAAAAAATGCAGCCGCTTTTGACTCTGGCAACGTTCAGGGGATTTATCATTTTGGCTGCCGCTATTCGAACTAAAGAAGCCAACAAAACAACCCAGAGAACAGCCAGCTTTCTGAAGGAGGCATTCAAAGAACTTCAAAGATACGGCCAAGCTCAGCAGAAGTACGTGTTTTGTTCCACGGCACCACTGCAGCGCCCACCGCGTGCGCCGGCGGTTCAGAAGCTCGTTGCCCGAGGAAGCGCTCCGGGATGGGGACACACCTCAGCGGGACGCACCTTCGCGCCCTGGGAAAACACGCCGGGACGCGCATGCGCCGCGCCCACCCCGCCAGCCCTCTCGGCCACATTCTTCGAAAACCGAGGCGCGCGCGGCAGCAACTGCGCCTGCGGGGAGAGGAGGCACGGAGCGGGGCGCGGGGTGGGGGCGGAGCCGAAGGTGGGGGCGGGGTTGCGCGTGCGCAGTGCTCCCACCGGCAGGAAGCCTGGTGCGCGGGGGCGAGCTCGCGCGGGCGGCAGGGGGCGGGGCTGTCCCGGCCGCCGCCGCGGCGCATTGTGCAGCAGGCGGGCCGCCGCGCGGCAGGGAACTGGACCGGCGCGGCTCCCGGGGATGGTGAGCAAGGCGCTACTGCGCCTCGTGTCTGCCGTCAACCGCAGGAGGATGAAGCTGCTGCTGGGCATCGCCCTGTTCGCCTACGTCGCTTGTGAGTGCGCGCCCGCGACCGGCTAGGGAGCCCCATTCATTCCCCCGCGCCGCGGCGGGCCGGGCGGCGGGCAGTCGGGGCCCCGGGTCGGCCCAGCAGCCCCGTGTCCCTCCATGCCCGGCCGGGACGTGCGCTTCCTGCTCGCACCCCTTTCCACTCTTGCAGCGAAGCAACCGGCCAACTTGGGCTCAGACCCTCTACCGCTTAGGCCCGGGCGCGGAGAGCGGGCGGCCCGGCGGAGCGGCCCTTGCCCGGGTGCGGTGACCGCCGGGCCCGCACGGCCAAGGCGCAGCCGTCCTCGGCTGATCCCGCGGCCCCCTGCCCGGTCGCGTGGAACTCGGCGGCAGCGCTGCTGTCCACGTCGTCCTGGAAGCCAGCGAGGGTCCCGGCCGGCGATTCCGGAGCGTGCCGCGCGGGGACACCCTTGGGGACACCCGCGGCCGCGCCGCCGTGTTGGTTTAAGTAGGATAAAAATACTGTTGCCATTGGCAGAGCCCCCGCTCCCACTGCTTGCTCCTCAGGAAAATTACTCAGCATTTAACTCTTGGGGAACCAAGCGTTGCCGGCCCTAGCGGATGTCCGGGCGAAAGGGCACCCCATGCCAGGTGTCCCCCCAGGCCCAGCAGGGAGGCACACCTTGGTGACCGAGCGGGGCGTGCCCGTGGTTTTGCTGTGTGCAGTTCGCGTTTCTGTCATCTCTCACACACAGCCTGCTGCCTGGAGACAGGGTAAGAGGGGCACTTGGCAGGCAGGTGGTGGACCCTCTGCTTCTTAGGGAAGGGAGAAACCATCCTTTTTATTTTTAAGATCTATTCGATGGGAGTAAATTTTAATTGCTGCTATTAATGCTTTACCGAGTACCAAAATTGGAGTAGAACTAGGCTCCCTGTGTGAGCTCCGTTTGAATCCTAGCCACCCAGACAGGTACATACTGAAATGAAACCACCTCCTAACCGGTTGAGTTACCAAGATCTGATTGCCGAGTTAAGTGGGGACTTCACTTAACTGAAGTGACTTCATTTGAGCTCTAGGAAGACAAGTGTGAGTACAACCAAGTCTGTCTGCTCCAGCCCAGCTGTTCAGGAGGTGGAGCCGGGAAAGCTGTAGCAGGACTCTAGGTTCCTAGGGAAGGTTTCAGGCCTGCTATGGGTGTTAGATATGAGTAGTTTTGTAAGGGAGGGAGAGCTAGCCTGACGTGTGTGTGGTCCATCTTGAGTAAGAAAGCTGGGACTCAAGAGGAAAGACTACTTAAAGTTTAAGTTTTCTTTATTATTATGACAATAATAATACCTAAGTTTGTTAAGTGCTTAACCGTGTATGTGTAGTCATGATTCTTAGTGCCGTTGTCTCATTAATTATCTCAATCCTAGGAAATAGGTGCCATAATTATTCCCATTTTAGAGGTGAGGAAATTAAGGCCCAGAGAGATTGGGAAGTTTATGGATGATCACACATGGTAAGCGATGGAATGCCAAAGTCTGAACCTAGAACAGCCTGGGAGCTGGGGCTAGAACCCAGGTCTTTGGATGGACATTCAGTATTGATTTTGGGGGATTCTGAAGTTATTCATGGGGGTTTAGAATTAATAAGGGAGGGGATTTATGGAGCCATGGAAAGTTTTCACCAATTATTCATTCAATCAGGAAATCTTACCTTACTGTTGTTTGTTGCTGAACTTGGCAGCAGGTGACACCATGGGGTATGAAAACACCTGGTCTGTGCCATTAACTGCATAATCTAGCGCAGTGGCTCTCAGGCTTGAGTATGTGCATCAGAAACACCTGGAGTTTTTTTTTTTTTTTTTTTTTAAACACAGATCGCTGCCTTCCACCTCAAGTTTCTGATTCAGTAGGTCTTGGATGTGGCTTGAGAATCTGTATTTCTAATAGGTTCTCCTGTGATGATGGTACTGATGTGGTCTGGGACCCAACTTTGTGAGCCACTGGCCAAGAGAGTGAGGTGGGCATGAATTGAATGATCATCCAAATGAAGGGTAAATTACAAACTGGTATGAGAAAAGGAATGTGTGAGAGCTTGTGACAGGGACTGCTGATCCTGAGTGAGAGCAATCAGGGAGTAAGCTGGGAATGGAAGGGTGTCTAGGAGTTAACAGGGGGTGCATAGTAGGGAACACGGTCCGGAAGGAACAGTGTGTGCAGAGGTGCTCCGGCAGCCAAGAGCAGGGACGATTCTAGTAGGGCAAGGAGGGGTAGTGTCGTTGGAGTGTGAAGACAGTACAGTGATGAAGCTGCCCTGGGCAGACGGGCTAGAGCTGGCAGCCCACGAAATGGGTGATTTCAGCATGGTTTAAGACTAGGTTGGAGGCAGTGTTAATAATGAGCAGGTATATTAAGTCTGAGCTACTTTGCAGGAAAAAATGTTACAGGGTTTCTGATTGATAGCATCCAAGGAGCTGAAAATGAAGTCTCTCAATAGTGACACCTGTGATTTCTAATCTCTGCTTTTCCTGATAATAACCTTGCCCTCCCTGTTACCAGTAAAATCTCACCTGTGAAAAAACTGTCCATACTCCCAAATTACACCCACCATCACTGTTAGCCAGCCTGCCTTCTAGCAGTGCCCTCCCTTTTCCTCAAGTTCTGTTAGTGTTTCTCATTCTACTCCTTTCATCTTTCCTAAAGTCTTTGTTGCCTACTCGGGACCGGAGTCTCCCTCCTTGTTACTACATAACTCTTCTGCACCATGTCTTGAGCGGTGACCATATGCCAGCTTGCATTGCAGTTGAGTTCTTTTCCATGCATATGTTTTTCCCCGCCTCAATGAAATTCCCACTCCTGAGGACAAGGATTGTCTTAGGTGTTTCAGCCCATCATAGCACTTAAAGCAGTGCTAATAGCTCATTGGAACAGCTCGGTTGTAGTGAATCAAAAATCATGCCAACCTCCTAGGTAGTTCCTAGGCAGAGACTCAGCTTGAATTACCTTTAGTGTTTTTGTTATTTAATACACATGTAGTTTAAAAGGTTAGATATTTTCTGCAGAGTTTATAGGCAAATAGCCTCTGCAGGGTTTGTTAGGTTAAACAATATCCCCTGCCATTATTCCCGCCTACCCAGAAACAAGCACGTCACTTCTTTTAGCTGATTGTTTTGATATTTATTTTTGTGTTGCTGAATCATCTGCTTCCTGATTTTTCAGTTGTAGATATTACCTAGTGACTTTGTTCTTTGCAAGATATTTGTTTATTCTCTTTCTTCTCCCCACACATGCTCACCATCCCCGTGTAGATGTGGTGTTATCTTGAGAACAACATCGAGTGTTAACCAGTATGACTGTGTAAATGATATTCAAAGTGAGTCATGTCACACGTTACTTTTTGTTTTCTCTGGAGGTAATAATTGGCTGGCTTGTTAATTTGCTTTACTTTTTATGTGTGATGATGGATCCAACTCCAGACACTTTATGAGTTGTCTGCTCTTGCCCCAAGGTGTCAATTAGCATAGGACGCCCCCACTGTCAGCACACCGTCAGGAAGTGGGGCCCCTGGAGCCTTCTGTACCTGGCCCATGTGCCTAGGAACCGCCCCAGCCTCAGTCCCCTCCTTTTGGGCTGCTCAGTGCAGGGCTCCCATTTCCTGATTTCCTCTTTTCTTGTTTCACTCTCTGGTTTGGATGTGGCAGGAGGTGAATTTCAAGGCTTTGTCCATAAGTGTCTTTTCTGCCTTTATACTTGATAGATTGATAATGTAGAATTCTAGAAAAAACGTTCCTTCAGAGTTCTTAAGGCATTGATCCATTCCTTTCTGGTTTCCAGTATTGTCGAAGAGCTTCAAGCCAGTCCTTTTCCTTCTGGAAGATTGTAGGATCTTCTTTTTGCCCCTGGTAGTGTTTACGCATTCCAGGCCCTCTGCCCCTGGCTGAGGCAGGACTGTCCTTCCTCATCCCTCCTGCTTGGTGGCCTCAGTAGACACTGCCCAAGGCTGTGCCTACTGCCTGCCCAGGAACTGAGCAGAAGAGCCGCATTTCACACCTGGGCCCTGCATTTAGCTGCAAATGTCAGTTGCTGCCGGGATTTTCTTTCCCTTTGGTTTGGTAACCAGCTGTGTTCAAGGTGGTGGTGCTCATGGTGCAGAGGCCCCCTCCTGTCCACCCCATTCAGTTGAAAAAACTTAGAATACATAAATCTGTGTTGTTTTAAGCTTCTGAGGGTTTTTGCATTGCCTGTTGCTGTGGTTTAACAAAGCCTTGACTAATACATCCCCAGTATTCAGAAATCCACAGTGCTAGGCCATTTTATCCAGCATGTTGGGTATTTTTGTGTCCTTGCAACCCAGAAACACTTACTTTTCAGTTTGGGAATTTTCTTCAATTATTCTTTGGTAATCCTCCCCTGCCCCTGCATTTTCTATTTTCCCTCGTTTTGGAACTACTATTATTCTGACCCTTTCTAGGTGTAAACTGGCTGTTCCCACTGCTTGCCTCGATCCCATGTCCCCCCCATTCCTCTGCCCACCCCTCTGCCCTGCCCATTCCGCCTCTCAGCAGCAGGTTGCTGGTCCTCCTCCCCTTTCCCTGTCCATCTGGATTTATTCTTTAAACAACAAAAATAAGAACTCAAAGGGGAGAAAAAGATATTTTCTGACATTTTAGTGGGGTTTAGGAGCCATTATCTTTTCACCTTCAGCTCTGAAAGACTAGAGTTGTGTCATCTGAAAATATTTATGTTAATTTTGGTATGTCCTGGATTTTGTTGTAATGGCATTTCAGTTGTACCTTTTCTTTCATGTCACTTTTATTCCACTGAAAAAACAAGACAGAATACCTGAAAACCGTATAAAAGAATGTTTTATATGCATTAGCTTTATATTTATGGTAATAGATCTCATATTTCTTTGGGGTTGGATTTTTGTTAAAGTACAGTTTTGCCCTTAATATGATCACCCCCCACTTGACGAGCAGTTGCCCTCATAAATTCACTCAGAAAACAATTCCTGGCCTGCTGCCACAGAGGATGTGCGGCAAGTTAGACGTTATGACGGCAGCAGGCTCTCATGGAGAAAGAGTAGCTAAAAACAAACATGTTGTACCAGTGGAATGCTCAGACTCACCTGAGTGTGACAATCAGCTTGGGCTTGTTAAGTGCAAGTTCCTGGGGTTCTCCCCGGACCTGTTGGATAGGACCTGGGGATATTCTCCCCCTGCCTCAGGGTTTGGAGGATAACCTGGAAATTGTAGTGAAACTTCAACATTTCATTTGGAAAATTTCCATACCTATTTTCTGCCCTTTCTTCTGAAAGAATAATTTAGCGAGCACCCACATACCCTCCACCTGGATTCACCAGTTACTTACATTCTTTCCACATTTGCCCTCTCTTGCACTCTCTTCATACTAAATATATATTTTATATATACGTTTTTGTTGAAATATTTGAAAGTTGCAGACATCAAAATACTTAACCTTTAAATACTTTATATACATCTCCTAAGAATAAAAGCATTCTTCTATATGATTTTATTACCATTATCATACCCTAAAAGTTAACATAAATAATATCATCTGAGATACAGTCCATATTTAAATTTCTCCCAATTGTACCATAAATGTGTTTTATAGCCTTTCTGGGCTTTATGTTTGTTTTTGTTTAAAATCTAGGATCCAGTCAAGATTTACAGTTTGCATTTGGTTATTATGTCTCTCAAGTTTCTAGAGCTATTAATGGCATGATTTTTGTTTGTTCATTTGTTTCTCTCTCTCTGCTTATTAGTCTCTATTTTTTTTTTTTTTTTTTTTTTTAACAAAAGACCAGACCAATTGTCTTGTAAAATGTCTCACATTCTGGATTTATCTGATTGTCTCCTTATGATCAAATTCAGTTAAGCATTTTTTATAATTATGCTTGTTCATTGGCATCACATCAGGGAGATGTAATGTCTGGGTGGTCCCACTGTGAATGATGCTAAGTGGGATGCCCTCGAAGGGGTGGCCTCTGCATCATTTCATTTTAAAAGTACATTTCGCAGTCCACAATCTGTGGGGTGATTCTTAGAAACTATGAATATCTTTTTCTCCAGCCAGCACATTAGGTGTCCGTTTTATGTCCTTGTCTGGACCAGTTTGTGTACTGGGGATTGCACATAGTGATTTTCTAACTTGGTGAATCCTTCTATGTCTATTAACTGGCATCCTTTTGAAAATAACTTTCCTTCCCTCTTTCTTCTATTAGTTTTCTGTGGCTGCTGTAATGAATTACCCCAAACTCGGTGACTTTAAATAAAACAAGAGAAATTTATTCTCAGAGTTCTGGAGGCCAGAGTCTGAAATCAAGGTGTTGGCAGAGCCGAGCTCCCTCTGAAGGCTCCTTGGTGGCGCCAGGGCTTCTTGGCTTGTGCCTGCATCGGGCCATCCTCTGCCTCTGTGGTCACACGGCCTCCTCATCTGTCTGCCAAGTGTCTCTTGTAAGAACATTTGTCACTGAATTTAGGGCCCAACTGGATAATCCAGGATGATCTTTTTGTTTCAAGATTTTTAATTCCATCTGCAAAAACCCTTTTTCAAGTAGGTCACGTTCACATGTTCTAGGATTTAAGATGTGGACGTTTTAGGAAACCACCATTAAATGTACTATGGTCTTTTTTAAATCACTGTGGACTTATGGATTCTTTTGGTCTTTGAGCACTTCCTTGATCGCTAGAGGTTCCAGGCTTATCTTACTCTCTTCTTCCCAAACCTTGGATCCTTCAGGGAGAGCGTGTTCCTTTCAGTGGAGAACATTGTTTAGAAACCAAGGTCTGAGAACTAGTTGTACCCATTGCTAAGGGGTTGTCATCGCTTCCGACCCTTTCAGTGGGCAGAGCCAGGAAATGGATATTTTTTTTTCCTCTATGTCATGGGATACCTCTAAGGATTTTTTTTCAATCATGAGTTTATGCTGGAACCCAAAATTAAACCTTAACACATTCCTTCCTTACCTTCCCCCATTCCTTTTTCTCTATAATGAAAATCTTGTTGCCAATAGCAATATACTCATTTATTCCGTGCTACCTACAGATAAAATAGTTTCAGAATTGCTACACGTATGCCACTATCAACAACAGACCTAAGAAAACTCAGGATTTCTTTACAGTTCTTTTGTCCTTGGACTGTATCCCACTAAGGATGTACAGTTAGAGTATTGTGTTCAAAAGTTACTTGAAATAATTTTTTTCTATGCCTGATACAAGTTGTTTACTTTTGTTTTTGGTTTGTGTTCAATTTTAGGGTTTGCTTTTTTCTTTCTGATTGTTTAAAATATGTAAACCATTTCCATGGTTCAAAAGTTAAACTGTTTCAAAAATTATACTGAGATGTCTTTTACTGTAATCTGTAGTCTCTCCACTCAATTTCCTCCTTTATTAATTTGTTTTAACCATCCCATGTTTAATTTTGCAGACATAGGCTGCAGACTATTTGTTTTGCTCCAACAATAACATACTGTATGGACTATTTTGCATCTTTTTTTTCTTGCTCCTGGAAAGAAACGTATATCTCTTTATAGAAGTTAGAGCTACATAGTACTCCTGTGAGAGTGTAGTTTATTTGACCAGTCTCCTAAGGAATGACATTTAAATTATTCCAAATATTTTACTATTACAAATACCACTGCAGTGAATAAACTTCTGCACAGGCTCCCACCAGCGATGTGTGAGAGCTGCTGTTTATTCTTGCATCCTGTACAGTGTCTTGACAGGTGTTTAAATTTTCAGCAGTGTGAAAAATGGTATCTCCTTGTCACTTAAATTTGCATTTCTCTTATTATGACTGAAGTTAAGCATCTTTTAAAATGTTTCAGGCATATTTATAGGTCTTTTACTATGAACTGTTTATCTGTTTGCCCATTTTTCTATTCAGTTTTTGGTCTGTTCCCCTCATTTTAAAGAACTCATTATGTACTGGGGATGTTAAGTGTTTTTTGTGATGTCAGTTGCACTGCTTTCTCAAGCCTGGTGTAGCATAATACAAAAGCATATTTGGTCTTTGTTTCTGGTTCCTGGCACAGAGCTCCTGAACAGGGCAGAATTTCCTGAGTGATGGGAGTGTCTTCTGTTATTCATAATGAGACATCCCCCTCACCATGTGCCTCAGTTTATGCTAATGAGGTGACCTAGCTGGGGTCCCTAGATAGCCTCAGGATGGGGCTGGTCACCAGAAAGACCAAGCCATTACAGGGTTGGAACTCAGCTCCACCTACGACCTCCAGGAAAGGAGTGGGTGGGACTTGGGGAGCTCTGGGCTGCTGAGTACACTGGGATGGTGTGCTGGGAGGTGTCGCACCCAAGAGGGCACAGAACCCTCCCCCCCCCCGCCCTACCTTGCCCTAAGCATCTCTTCCATTTGGCTGTTCCTGAGTTGTATCCTTTATAATAGACTGGTAATTGTTAATAAACTGTTTTCTTGAGTTCTGTGAACTGTCCTAGCAAATTATTGAACCTGAGAAGAGGATCTTGGGAACCCCTGATTTCTAGCTGGTCAGTCAGAAGTAGCAGCCCCAGGCCATTAGTACCAGAATTGATCAAATCATTGGGCACCCAGTTGGTGTCTGCAGAGTTGGAGAATTGGTTCTTGGTGTGGGAAAAGCCAGGTAGAAACAGCTTAGGACCCGGGAGTCTGTATTTTCAACAGTTTTCCTATTTCCCCATGTAGCTCTTAAGAACTGGACAAGGTAAGGTGGTCAGGGTAAGGTGCTGAATACCATGAGATGAGACCTGGGACTTTGAAAGAATTGGATGTCCTTGCGGTGCGGGACGTTGGGTTGGCATTTAGCAGATGGATAGGATTTGGGTAGTGGGGTTGAAGGTGAAGGGGACGGCATGAGCAGAGACAGGAGGTGGCAGAGTACAAGGAGCAGGAGTCTTTGGGGCCCGTAAAGCAGAGGGTGGAAGTCTGACCTGACATAAACTTGATTCAGTGAGAATTCATGCAGCATGGGAAAGGAGAGATTTTGATGAACATGTTTTTAAGTATTCAAACATGAGGTCAGGGCAAAGTATAATCAGTTTTTCATTTTGAGAGCAGCCACTGTAGCTGAATGTTGTGCTTTGCTGTGTCCATCTCTCCTGGGCTCCTGCCTTTTATAGATATGCTGGTGGATTTTAGTCCTGGTGTATGGTACTGCTGTATAGGCCAGTGCTGTGGTCTGACTGTTTGTGTCCCCCAAGATTCATATGTTGAAACCTAACCCCCAGGGTGATGGCATTAAGAGGTGGGGCCTTTGAGAGGTGATTAGGTCGGGGGCTAGGGGGAGCCCTCATTGATGGGATTAGTGAACCAAGGGTACTCTGGCTCCTTTCACCATGTGAGCACACAGTGAGAAGACGCCACCTATGAACATGGAAGTGAGTCCTCACCAGGCCCTGAACCTGCCGGTGCCTTGATCTTGGACTTCCCGGCCTCTAGAACTGTGAGAAATAAACTTGTTTATTAGCCACCCAATGATGGTATTTTGCTATAGCAGCTGGAATGGACTAAGGTAGTGAAGAAATTGAGCGCATGTGTGAAGTTGGAGAGGTAACTGGCCTCATAAAACATCTATCATGGATAGGTTCTCTATGTGTATTGAACCCACAGCAATGCCCACTTCAAGTTTCTTTTCTTATGTTTTGCAAGTGCGATAGGTCTTAGGGGTTACCTGAAGGATAAATGTGGGGAGGAACGATTCGGGGTTGGCCCTTTTCTGAAAGGAGTGGTCTCATTTACTCCAATTCAGCTCACCCTGTAATTTGGGGCAAGCCATCTAAACTTCTGTTTCATTTTTCTTTTCCCCACTTATAAGATGGAAATACTATGTTCTCTTATACCTTGCAGATAGTAATAATTTTTTTAAAATACTGCGAGGAATTGGATTTCTTTAAAGAGATGATAGCTTCAATTGATGTCCCACATGGGGAAAAAGATATTTCCAGGTGTGGGTGTTCTCAAGTAACCTGTGACATGGAGGGACTCCTCCCAGGCGGGGAGGGCAATGGCCGCCCACAAGCTGGAGCTGCTCGGAGTGAGGCGAGGGTTTCCTCACTGCTCTTTCATTTAGAAGGATGAGTGAATTTGCAATTAATCCATCAGTTTCTTTCGACTTTTTGGTTAGGCTTTTTAAGAATTGCTCTAACAAAAATAAATAAGTGAAGGAAAGCAATGGCAGAAACATTCAGACATCTTCAGAGTAGTCTGTTTTCAGGAGTCTGAATGTGCTAGAAAATGAAAGCAATTTTGTTAGGGTGGTGAGATCTTGGAATGTTATTCTTAGTATCTTTGAATATTTTTATAGTATTTTTAGAAATCAAAAACAAAACATGCTGGTTCAAAGTTAGAATTTAGTTGACGTGTATACTGTAAGTGACCTGGCTTCTTCTTCTTTTTTTTTTTTAAAGGCGGGAACAGGCAGCTGGGTTATATCAGCAATGGAAGGTTAAAGGTGTAGGACGGCTCAGTTGTTATCAGTACAAGGACCAAATTAATGTGACGTTCATTAAGAGGCCAGTGATGGCTCTTGTGGATATGGTCTTTAGCCCTGAATAATGGGGCCTCAGAAACTTGGTGGTTCTCAGCAAAACTTGTATACAGCGAAATCAGGTTCTTCTTTTCTTCCTCTTAGTTTCTTTTGCTGTTCTGTAGAATTTAATTCTAATTCCTGTTCCCCTGTCTACACCAGTGCTTTGTAATTACTTAAAAGGCAAAATTTCTATCCCAGGTTTTTAATATAGTAACTGCCCCCTGTACCCCCACTCCCCCATGCAGGTGCTGAAATGCAGCCCTCACTTTGGGCAGGAGGAAGGACCTGCTACAATCACCCTGCAATGAGGAGTGAGGGGGGAGATGCTCTCTCCATTTTAAAGATAGGGAAACTGAGGCACAGGGCAGTTAAGCATGCTTCTCCAAGTCTCAATCTGGCTACAGTGATTCTGTGGTGGCATAGAGGGACCAAAAGAAACCCTAGGGCTGCTCCTACCCCATTTCTTAGGTGTAGGCTACGTAACATAAAGTTCACCATCTTAATCATCTTTAAGGGTCTGTATACGTTCATGTTGTTTTACAACCAACCTCCAGAACTTTTTCTTCTTCCCCACCTGATACTCTGCACCCATTAAATAGCATCCCACTCTCTCAAGGACCTGGAAACCACCATTCTACTTTCTGTCTCCAAGAATTTCACTACTCTGGGTACCTAATAGAGGAGAATCATACAGTACTTGTCCTTTTGTGACTGGTTTATTTCACTCAGCATAATGTCCTCAAGGTTGATCCATGTTGCAGCATGTGTCAGAATTTCCTTCCTTTTTAAGGCTGAGTAATATTCCATTGTATGGACAGACACATTTTGTTTATCCATCCATCTGTCCGTAGGCATTTAGGTTTTTCCACCTTTTGGCTATCGTGAATAGTGCTGCTGTGAGCTTGGGTGTGCAGATACAGGCATCTCTTTGAGTTGCTGCTTTCTTTTGTTTTGAGTGTATACCCAGAAGTGGAATTGCAGGACCATATAGTAACCTAACTTTCTGAGGAGCTAACATACTGTTTTTCACAGTGGCTGCACCATTTTCATTCCCACCAGTAGTACAGGAGGGTTTCAGATTTCCCACATCCTTGCTACCATGTACTATTTTTTTAATTTGGTTATTATAGTAACCTCCTAATGGGTGTGAGGTGGAGGGGTAGGCTTTTCATGACATGTGTCCAGGAAGAAATGTTACTTTGAGACAGCCCTGTTGGGTGCCTGCAGGAGAGGTCAGGAGGTATTTTGGAGGATTGGATTTGGACATATTTCTTGGTATTGCCCTTGTCTTATGGGTGGCCCAGTGATGTCCTGTCTTCCTGGTTGGCCCTGCAGTGGGAGCCCTTTCCCCTTTCTTTACACCTCTAAGGTGGCTAATGGGGGGGGGGGGCAGTGTGATGGTCCCCAGTGGCTAATCATCATTTTGTCTGGATTGAATCCCCCATAGCCTCAGTTTCTCTAGCTTAGATGGTTCGAAGGCCCATGCCTCTGATGGGACAGTAGTATTTTTGCCAACTGCTGTGCACTGTGTCTGCAGGGTCCCCAATTGTTCTAGGTGGAGCTGGGAGATACACGTTTGAACCTGCTCCATGGCAGGGCACCTCCATGGCCCTGCCCTGCTCCCCCCTCACCAGGCAGCCACACCCTTGCTCCCACCTCCCTGCACATGCCCACCCTTGTTGTGCCCTTCACTCTTTCCATCCCCTATGCCACATGCGCCCCCCTCACCTGCAGCCTTCCTGTTCCGCACACTTGTGGATTTTGGATTTTGCCTCCACCCTCTCCAATGAAAGCTGACGTCAAAGCACATTAAGCTAACCTCTAGGAACATCCATGTCCGGGGGCCATCCGTGTGATGGCCAGCCCCTGGGGAGGATGAGCCCTGAGGGACAGTGCCCTCTAGGTTGGGGTGCGGCAGATGGGGTCACACTGTGGGTGTTGTGGCTTGGAGGAGGGCCTCCTAGTTTCCTCCCCACCTGCTTTCTCTCTCTACTCTTTGAACCCAGAATGAAAAGGCTGACTTCAAACTGTGGTTAAGATTTTTAAAACTCCCACTTAAAAATTACAAAATAATGTAGAAATAGGAAAATAAGGTGCTCAATGCAGAAAATCTAGAAAGTGAAGGGCAAAGAAGATGAACATTACAATCCTCTTAATTTATGCATATTAAAATGCCTTCCCCTCCAGAAATAGTGCATGTCTCTTCATTTAGGCAGATCTTCCTTTTTGGCCCTCAGACAAGTTTGATCATTTCTTAGCTCTTGTGAAGTTTATTTCCATTGACTTTTCTTTATCATTCTACATAAAGATCTAGTATCAAATATATTACTGACAAAACTTTTGAACAAGAAGCAGTAAAATTATCCCCAAAGCCATGATCCCTCTTTTAAAAAATTTCTCCTTTGCCTTTTGCACTAATCCGTAAGATGTATACCGTTTTTTCTTGTTTTTAATCGTAATGATCTATTTTCTAAAAGAAATTAATATAGCTTTGCATGTTCTGTTGTATGTTAGCATTCTGGTTTGGTTAGATGATTGTTCCTCCCTTTGGAAGTTGTGGTGAGAAGTCAAAATTTACTTTTTCTTCCTAACTAGTACTGCCCTCCCCACCCCCCACCTTTCTTTGCTTTCGGCATTCATCAACAGTCAAACTTAATCCCTAGTGCTCGCTCAGAAGGAGCTGGTGTGTGTCAGCAGTTTTCAGCAGAGACGTCATCACTTGCTGGCACCGTCCGTGCCTTGCACGTGCCAGGGAACTGACTGGGTCAGAGGGGATGAGTAGAGTGTCTGCACGTGAAAAATGAGGTCCCTCGTGTGGCTTGAGCCTTACTGGTGCCGGGACCATGGTAACGGCAGGGCTTTGCTTACCTTTTCCGCAGCTCTTCTTGTCTGATGCTGGGATGGGGTAGGAAGGATTTTTCCCTTTTCTTGCTCTCAATGGTTTCATACCATTGATTTTTCTTTTTCTTTAATGAAGCTATTCTTTCCATCAGGAAACTGAGGAGATACATTCATTTGGTAGGCTCGGGGAGTATATTCTATTTTCTATAGTTCAAGAGAAAATATTGCCACATTTCCTTAGGTTGAGCCTACATCAGCTTTAAGTAGAAAAAAGCAAAAGAAATAATGTGGCAGCATTTTCTATGGTACCACGCCAGGCACTGCTGGTGTTTGCGAAGTTTGGGAGGGGGGAAGGAGAGTGTCCACTTCCTGTCATTTAATCTTTGTAGTTATCTGTAGGATCAAAGTCCATTTTTGCTGTCTGGAGATCAGAAGGGGTCTGGCATTTTTCTTCTTGCTTCGTACTCTCTTCCCCAGATTCGATGCTGTACTCTAAATTTCAGATTAAGAGATTTTTGAGTGTTTACTTGTCAAATGGTAACACCAAGGACTAGAACACTGAGTGATATCCATGAGTGGAACGTGTCTACAAATTTATTGTCATCCTGCTTCCAATGACAGCACGTGATTTTCTTGGGTGAAGATTTGCAGACAGTGTGTCTCAATTACAGCTCTAAGAATTAGTCGTATCCTTATTATTAACTTTACGCTATGCGGGTCGCTTTCTCCCTGTAGTACCATTGCTGCCCAATACTAAGTAGAGCTGGAGAACCTGGGGCCCAAGACACTTGGTGGTCAAGGGTAGTCTATAATTTGGACAGTAAGGTACAAGGGTTATTGAAATTTTGCAGGTCTTGAGGGCTTGCTTTTAATTCTTAATTTTTGCAAACAGTATGGGAGCATGTGGAAAGGCTGGCTTCCTTCCAACTGACCATGTTTGCCTTCCCATAGGTTACTGGTTGACAGTTTAGTGCTGCATATGTGAATCACCCGAACTTTCCTTTTCTCATTGTATGTGTGTAGAATATCTTTTGGTGCTTTTAAAATGTAAATGGTTCCATACCATTGATTTTTCTGTGATTTGCTTTTTTACTTTATAAGTGAAGAAAATCTTTCAATGCAGAGATCTACCTCATTCATCAGAATGGTTGCACAGAACTCTGTGGTAGATTTATATCATTAGTGTGTCCTCATTTAAGTAAAAAGAAGCCTTTGCATGAGTCGGGACTTCTAGTGAAAAGTTCTGTTTCTTCACACCACACTGTTGTTTTTACAGCCTTTCGGAGTAAGAGTGAAACTCCTTAACAATAGAACACAATATTTAGAACTTTAAAGCTTTACCCTAAAGCTTGTCTTGGGGTTTGAAGGTCCAGTGTGTTAAAGTTCTAATTGTAATCTTCGTTGCTCCGGAAGTTGAACTTGCAGAATACAGCATGAATAGAACAAGGACCCTGTCCTCGTTGTAAAGTCAGGGACAGGAGCAATCAGAAGGCTCTGCAATGTGTCAATGGAAAAGGAGCCAAACTCCGTAAAATAATTTAAAGAGGTTTATTCTGAGCCAAATTTGAGGACCATGGCCTAGAGCCACACCCAAGAAGCCCTGAGCAAGTGGTCTGGCTGTGGTTGGGTTACAGTTTGGTTTTATACATTTCAGGGAGCCAAGAGTTACACATAAAGTCATAAATCAATACATGGAAGGTATACATTGGTTTGGCCCCAAAACTTGGGACATGTCAAGGTGGGGGGGCTTACATGTTATAGGTGGGTTTGAAGACTCTTTGATTTGTAACTGGTTAAAGAAATGAAGCTTTGTCTAAAGGCTTGGAATGTTTTAAGATGAGGAAGTCTGTTAATCAGAGGCAAGCCACTGGCTTATGCCTAGGCTCAGTGATTTGTTCTGTAAATCGAGGACCTGCAGGTTTGTCTTGCATGGCCTTAGGCCTGTTAATGAGTCACAAAGGATGTCTATGGGATGGGAGCAGGCATGATGAGACACGTCTGACCTCCCTTCTCATGGCCAAAACTCAGTTTTAGGGTATCCCCTTGGCCAAGAGGGGGTCCATTCAGTCAACCAGTGGAGGGGAGCGTTAAGATTTTATTTTAGTTCACAAGTGGTACAGAGGAAGGGTCTGAGAGGATGTCTGAGGAGTGCCGAGGCCACGCAGGGTTTGGAAAGGTGACAGCGCACAGGCCAGGAGAGGTGCAGGCTAGAGCCTTTGTGGGGAGGCCCAAAGTGGGCCAGGGTTTAAAGTCGAGACAAGAAGTCAGCGGGGTGGGAGTGGGGAGAGCAGGGGGGGATTCAGCATTACGACGGGAAGACAGACTGGTAAAGGCGGTGAGTAATGGAAGATGAGGCTGAAGGGGCGGCAGGAGGGCCTCTTCACCAGGGTCCCTCGGGTGTCTTGCGCAGGAGCTTGGGCAGGGGCGCCCAGGGTTGACCTGCAGTTGAAGAGGGTACTCCTCCTGTGCCTAGTGTTTGGGGGGGGGTGGGGTTGGAGGGAGCACCTGGCACTCAGGAGAGAGCTGAGCACTGGTGACTGTGCAGGGGTTTGCTGCACAGTGCAGAGATACTCGAGGCCCTGCTCCCAAGCTGTGCCCAGTCCAGCCCACAGACACCTGATGCGGTGTGAGCTTTATCAGCACTGCCCTGCTGTCCATTAGAGACAAGACCCATTTATGAACAGATACCAACTCTTTCATAGTCGGGAATTGCAGATGTGGTATAAGAAGCTAGAAGGCATTCTATGTGTCGGGAAGGCTGCAGGGGGCCCATGTGCTCAGAACTACACTGCCCTGCTTGTTGCAGCAATGGAAGAGTGGAGCAAGGTGGGGGACAAGCGGATGGGGCGGGGGCCCGTGCCAGGAGTCGTTAGGATGGGAAAGGGGTGTGCAACCCATGGACCCCCAACATGGGTGCTGGGAAAGAGATTGTGGAACTGCTCTACACACACACACACACACA
>NW_012155062.1:7359570-7455348 GCF_000956105.1 Propithecus coquereli | reverse complement strand
TTTATCCCTTTCTCTCTCTCTCTCCCCCTCTCTTCCCCCTCTCTCTCCCCCTCTCCCTCTCTCCCTCTCTCGCCTCATCCTTTTACATTTTTTAAATCTGTGTTGTAATTAACATGATACAGGGGTACATAAACATGGGGATGCATGCTCAAGACTTCGATAATTGGAAGTGGGCAATCAAAGTGGTTTGGAGAATTTGGACATCTTTGTCTAATGACAAAGACAGTAGCTTTCAGGACAGACCATCTGGTAAGAAGGAGAAGTGCCACATGGAGATGGCAGAAATGACAGACCTCCAGGAAGGTGGTCTGATAATGCAGTGGCTGGGCTTGATGTGGGGTGGGCACAGAGAGGGGCGACATGAGGAAGGATGCACTGTGGAGGCCTGCCAGCAGGCTGTCCTGGACAGAAGGGTGGAAGGGCGACGCAGAGGCAGAAGGGGCCTCTGGAATTGTAGTGGTGCCTGCAGCGGAGGGGTGTGCTCAGAGGGGCTCTCTCTGATGCTTGTCTGACTGTCTCACCAAAACGTGGACTGTCTTGAGAGGATTTGAGCAGGTGAGAAGGACAAAGATGTGCTGCCTACAGCACAGGTTCTCAGATTTGGCTGCATCGACGTCACCTGGAGCGTTGGTGATGCCCAGATGGCTGGGCCCCACCCCGGAGTTTCTGACTCGGAAGCAGTCTTAGCCCAGGCTGCAATAACAACATCCTGTACACTGGGTGGCTAATAAACAACAGAGGGTTACTACTCAGAGTTCTGAGGCTGAAGTCCAAGCTCAAGGTGCTGGCAGATTTGGTGTCTGTCGAGGAGGGTCCACTTCCTGGTTCACAGATGGCGATTTCTCGCCGTGTGCTCACGTGGTGGAAAGGGTGGGGAGCTCCCTTGGGCCTCTTTGTAAGAGCACTGACCCCATTCGTGAGGCTCCACCCTCACGACCTAATCACCCACCACAGGCCCCACCTCCTGACACCACTATACTGGGGCTGAGGATTTCAACATGTGAATTTGGGGGAGACAGTCAGGGGCCTGGGAATCTGCATTTCCAACAAGTTCCCAGGTGCTGCTGCTGCCAGGGTCCAGAGACCTCCTTTGTGCAGTAGTGGTCTAACAACCATTTGTCCTGTCTCGTGACAGAGGGCTCCCTGCGGAAGGGAGTTTCTTTTACCCAAGCTTTTAAAATAGAGTAAATTTCCTTGAGGTAGTTAAGTAAATGGTTTTGAATTTCTGGCTCTTCTAATTCACAGGTTTGGAGGATTTTAACTGATAACTTAATTTACAGTTTGGGGGATTTTACATTTTACTTTGAAAGCCGTTATATCTCCCTGCCTGAACTAGACAGACCAAATCGGCATCCTCTACAGACTTACACATGTATTTAAAACCTTATTCCTGTGAGTTGTAGAAATTAAAGTAATACAAGAGTATAGAAAAGTCTTCTTACCTCATGTCCCCTAGACTTTCTTCTAGAATAAGCAAATACGTGTAGTTTTTAAAATGTATACTGTTTTAAAAAGCAAAGCATTGACTCTGGTGTATGTACTGTTCTCTAAGTTGCCCTTTTCACTTAACATTGACATTTTACATGCAAAGATTTTTTTAAAGGTCCAGATGTCATCTACAAAATCCTCTATGTCCTATAATTTTAGCCACCTTTTAAAAAAAAGTAACATCTTAGGGCAAGACTTTTTTCCCCTGGGAATGTTGGTAGGGTTTTATTAGGCAAGGCTATGGGAAGGTATGAGTCACTGACAGGAGTTTTATAGCTGGATTTCAGAACCTGCCAGCTGGGCCTGCCGAGGGCAGCTCTCTCCTGCTTCTGGGCTCTTCTGTGGAGTTTTGGCTTCCCATAGGGCTGAGAGCAGGGCCAGGACCTCAGGGAGGTCTGATGAGCAGGTGCCCTTTGCTTGAGGCTTGTGGAGCATGCTGGTTACTAGAGCCTCCTCAGATGCCCCACATTGCCTTTGCGTCTGGGGCTTTCGTCATCCCGTGTAACCACTTAGGACTAGCACAGGCCTGCAGGCTGCGCACAGCGGGCTAAGACTTCTGGGCTGGGCAAGGTCCAGGGTTTGGGGCTGAAGCTTCTTTGGGTCAAGGAGTAGGCAGGGGTGCCTGTTCAGTGACTGCTACTCTCTGGGGTATCTCTACTTCTGACCTTGAGCACCTTCCAGTGGGAATTAGAGACTGGGAAGTGCCCTCACCTCTGCACAACTTCTTTCTTATTTGAAGAACTAAAAACAGTATCTTCAGATTTGAACCTTCCATTCGGTTTACACACAACTTTCAGTGCTTTTCTTACTTTTTGTTTTCTAGCCTTCAAAACTGTAAAATACTTATTAGAAGGAAAATGCATATTCTTACCTGCTTTGAGAAAAGATTTTAGTTGTGCCACCTCAGTTTATCCAAGGCAAGTCGAGTATTTGATCTTTTCCAGAGCACTAGAGTGGTTGGGGTTCTTTGGGGGTGAGTAAGGGTGCATCTTTCCTGGGCACACTTAATGTTTTGTTCAGATGGGGGGCGGGAAGAGTACAGTTGGGTGGAAGCAGGCAGGATGGGTTGGGGGGTCAGGATTTCCACAGGACTTCAGACTTTGCTCTAGATTTTTACCTGGTGGGGCAGTCTCTGTGCAGAGCTGTGCCTTTGTCCTGAGGAGTTGTGCAGATGTAATTGGTGGGGAATGCTTTGGGCTGAGAGGGAGGTAGCCCCATACCCAGCTTGGTTTGAGGGCTGAACCAGGGCATCGATAGATTACAGGTGGTGACTGTTCTGCTTAGGGCAGCTGCTTAACCAACCACTTCAAAACTTAGTGGTAGAAAACAGCTACCGTTTTATTATGCTCACGGCTTCTGTGGGTCAGGAATTTGCAATGGGGATGGCTCTTCTCTGTTTTGTGACTCCTGAGACCTCAGCTGGGATGACTCAAACAGCGGGGCTAGAGCATCCACCTGCAGGCAACTTCCTCGCTGGCAAGCCTGGCCCCTGAGGACTGGCTGTTGGAGCCCAGAGGTTCTCTGTCTCTCAGGCTGCTCAGACTTCTCCCGTGGTGGCCCAGGGCGCAGAGGTTGAATGTCCCAGTGAATGAGGCAGAAGCACCGTCCATCTGTGATGGTCTTCAGAAGTCACATAGCGTCCCTGATGCTCTTCCTTTGGTCCGAGGAGCACAAGCCCACCGTATTCAAGGGAGGACGCAGAGACACTCCCCCGCACCCAAAGGGAGGTGCGTCAAAGAATGTTTGGACAGGTTTTAAAAGTGCCATCTTGGAGGCTCCCTTTGTGTAAATAACATGGTGACCCTTTGCAGCTATGCAGGCAGCACTCGACAAAGTTGCAGCTCACTTGAGTCTTTTTGGTGCAGTTCACATGCCCAGAAAAGCTTGAGAGGAACAGTAAATAGTCCAGCAGAATGTGTGCAGGAGCATTGTTCTGGAGCTTTCTCTGTGAGTAATACTTTTCAGTGTGCTTAAGGTACCCTCTGTACAAGGTTTCTACTTTGAATACTTCTCTGAATTAACATGTTCCTGCCCTGGGTGGTGGAAGGTTGGAATCGCTGTTTGCGTTCCTGAAACAGGGAGCATCTTGCACATAACAGCCGGCTTTGTTGCCCCCACAAGGATTTCAGTGAGGGTGATGTCACTCAAGGGTGGGGGTTAGCTTAGAGGACATGTTTGGAAGTGAACAAGATACCTTCTTCCTTTAGATGGGAAGGATTCAGCCCTGGACAGTTCACACAGGCCCTGGAATGAGGCTTCACCCCTGGAATGGGTGGCACGAGGAGGATGGGTGGGCACTAGCGTGGCCTTGAGCAAGTCACAGGATACCTCTCGGCGCCCGTCTTGCACGCGGTGAGGTGGCAGTAATGCCATGACCTTGTGATTAGAAACAGCGCGCATACAAGGCCGTCGTTGGGTAGGTTCTGGGTAAATGTTGCTGCTCTTACTGGGCATGTTCCTTGGTGCTATAGAGATCCCCCAGGGCTGTGGCCACAGCCTGGTGTTGCCTCCTTCTAAGGAGCCTTCGCCATGTAACCCACACAGGTCCCAGTTTCACCCCAGGTTGGCGCTGGCCTTCCACGCTCCAGGCATCAGTTTCTATCTGCCTGTCGGACATATCTGTGTGGCTCGCTATGGGATACTATAGGATGCCTCAAACCCAGCGGTGCTGATCCCAGACCTGTACCCCTGCCCTGGCTGTCTTCCACCTCTGGTGTTCCTGTCTGGTGATGTCACAGTCCTCGCCCCCAGCACCCCCTGCATTACTTACTTTCTGCCCACCTTCTCTCTGCCAGTCTGCCTGTCACACCCCTGCTTCCAGATGTGCTGAGATGCAGGCTGGGACACCTTGGTGCTCTTCATCACACCCTGAACAGTGGCTCATTGCTTACTGACCGGAATCCAGATTTCTTGGAATAATGTAAAAGGATCCACAGTGAAGCCCATATGTGGTTTGTTAACAGAATCTCCTGGGGCCTGTTAAGAAAACCAGCCTGGCCCATCTGGACCTTGCAGCCTCCTCTTCCCCACCCCAGCGGGCCTCTGCCAGCATGGCCCTGCCCCAGCTCCCTCCAGGAGCACCTCCCTCCAGTCCAGCCCCACTGTGTGCGTGTGGCTCACATGCTCCTTCACGGCTTCATGACTTGCCTCCTCTCTCTGCTCCCCGAGACTTGGCAGGCTGCAGCCTTTACCTCTGGCACCTGTTAGAGACAGGTGGTGGCTGGCTCTTTCCCACTCAAGGACAAGAACTCCCTCAGTCAGAATTGTCTGGCCATTTTGGTGTCCCTCATATCAGGGATCAGCAAACAGTGGCCCATGGGCCAAATCCAGCCCACCACTGGTTTTTGTAAGACCCAGGAGCTAAAAAAGTTTTAACAATTTTTAAATAGTTCAGAAAAGTCAAAAAGAATACTATTTTTTGACATGTGAATATTATATGAAATTCAAATTTCCGTGCCCTTGAATGAAGCTGTATGGGAATAAGCCGTGCTTTCCTGTGAATTGTCTTTGGCTGTGTTCACCCTACAGTAGTAGAGTTGTGTGGTTTTGACAGAGATCATATGGCCTGCAAAGCTTGAAATATTTACTGTTTGGCTCTTTTTACAGAAAGAATTTGCTGACTCCTGCCTTGGAGCAGCAATTCCCAGTCATTTGGGGGAGCTTTTCATTCATCGTTTCTGCAGATATTTAGTGAGCACTTACTGTATTCATCCATGTCAGTGCTCTGGATAACAGCACTGACCAAAATATAGAAAATTTTTACTGCCTTGGAGTTTACGTTGTATTAGGCAGAAACACGCAATAAACATAGATTCATAGATAAATATAGATAGATGTATCAGCTGGTGATAAGTGCTGTGAGGAAAAAGCAAGGCTAAGTGGGGTGTTGGTGGCGGTGCTCTTACAGATAGATTGGGGAGAAGACCTCTTTGGTAAGGTAACTTTTGCTCTGAGAGCTGGATGAACTGAGGAAGGGACAAAGATGAAGAGGCAGCTGGGAGAAGGGTGAGTGCAGAGGCGCTGGTGCATGGCAGGCTTGGCAAGTTGGAGGAACGACAAGGGCTTAGTGACGTGAGCCTGGACTCTGTGAACAGAGGTAGGCAGCAAGTGGTTGTGGCAGGTCCCCAGATCCCTGATGGTGCAGGTTCTCCACCCTCACCAGGTCACAGTCATCTGGGACACTTACAAAATAAGGATGCCAGAGCCCCTGTGCAAAGATTCTGATTCAGTATGGCCCTGCAGGCCTGGAAAGCCCTGGATTTTATTGGTTGGGACTGGAGAGATCCCCACTGCTCCACTGCTGTGCATCTCAGTCCTTGTCAGTCCTGGTCCTGAAGAGCCTTTTCAATGTAAAGGGCAATGCAGGTTAGGAACCCTGGCTGCGAGACCTTGCGCTTTGCTGGGCTCCTAGCAGGGGCTTAGTAAAGAGACCTGCATTTGCCCTGTGCTGGAGCCCTTTGTTGCTGCTGTTTGGGTCATGCCACTGGGGCAGTGCTGTAGGCCTGGGTCTTGATGAAGGGGGGTAGCTTCCTTAGCATCTAGCATATGGCAGTGCTCCACCTTTCATGGCAGGAATGGTCTGAGGTGGACCCTCACTGCTTCTTGTCAGCCAGCTTGGACTTTGGGGAGCCTTCTCTAGGCCTCCTCTCTGAGGGGCCTTCCTGGACATCTGCATTTCTGTCACAGCACCACCCCATTGCCTACCAGACAGTGAAGTAGTGTGTGCAGGGTAGCATCAAGTTGCATGAATGGCTGGTGGTTGAGCAAGGAACAACCTTAGGAAACGGGAAAAGGAAGGCAAAGCCTGCATGGAGTCCCGGTGCAGTTGGGGGCTCGCTGGTTTCTAGGATGTCATGTTGTATATAAGGGCATGCCTTGCATGCGTGTTACATAGGTGTATGCCCACATAAGGGTGGTAGGAGAGCAGTTTCCTTAAGTCACGCTTCTTCCTATGACTGAGTATAAAGTACATATGGCTTCTGGTTTAAAATAGTGATCAGAATGCCATAAAAACATGCTAAAGCATATTGCAGCCATTTAAAACAGACAGGTGTAAAGTGGAAATGGTAATTTTGTGTGATCCAGCATCATAACAGTACTTAAAATAGGGCCATTGGAATTGCTGCCCCAGATCTGCATTCCTGGGGAAGAATCTGCTTTCCGTGTGGCCTGGCATTCCGAGATTCACGATCTATCCCTATTCTAAAACAAATGCCCCTCTTGAAATTCCAAGCTCAGGAGATTAGGGTCAAGGAAGGAGAAGGTGTCCGGCATGGGAGGCAGCCTTCAGTGCTCTGAAATGGACTAAGGCTGCGATTCCCAACTCCCGGGCCACGGATCGGTACCGGTCCATGGCCTGTTAGGAACCGGCTGTGCTGAGCAGTGTGGGAAGCTTCATCTGTGTTTATAGCTCCCTCACATCACCACCTGAGCTCCGCCTCCTGTCAGATCAGCAGCGGCATTAGATTCTCATGGGAGCACAAACCCTACTGTAAACTGCACACGCAAGGGGTCTAGGTTGCTGCTGCTTATGAGAATCCAGTGCCTGATGATCTGAGGTGGAGCTGAGGCAGCGATGCTAGCGCTGGGGACCAGCTGCAAATACAGATTATTATTAGCAGAGAGGTTTAACTGCACAATAAATGTAATGCACTTGAATCATCCCCAAACCATTCCCTCCTCCCCTCCACCCCCATCCATGGAAAAATTGTCTCCCATGAAACCAGTCCCTGGTGCCAAAAAGGTTGGGGACCTCTGGAGTAAGGGATGTAGAAGGACTGAGAGACATTTCTGAAATAGACATTTTAAACTGACTGAAAAAGAAAAAACTGAATAAACTAATAACTGTGGAATAATTTGAAAAGCCTCTCAAATGTGCCACCCAGCAGAAGACACATGAAGGAGTGGATGGTTCCATAGCATAGAAAGAGAGGGACTGTTTCTTCATTTACTTCAATAAGCAGCTAAATCCTAAAGCCAAAATGAGATGGTATATTTATTTGAGATACAGCACAATAAAGAAAAAGGCACATGGGTTTGGCACCTGGTAGCTCCTGGTGATCTTTGTGGTGGCGGCAGCAGTGCTTGGTGTCCCAGCTGAGGATTGACCCAGACATTCCCCAGGTGTCTAGAAAGATGAGAACAGGATACCATGGCATGGAGTTTAGCAAGGTTTTAAAAATCTCTCCCCTCCTTTTTAATAAGCAAGGTAAGCACTTAAGTACAAGGAAAAATAAACAATTACTCATGCCGCTATTTACGCTCAGTATTTTGACAGTTTCACACAGTGTTTTTTTTCCAAAGTCGTTTTTAGTACTGAAAATCATACTGTATATATGTATTTTTCATCTGGTGCTATCATAACTGTGTTATGTTATATATTAATAGTTTCATAGTCATGTTTAATGGCTTTCTGATCTCATTGAATGGCTATATTATAATTTATACAGCAATTCTCTAATTGTGGAGTGTTTCAGTTTATTCCTTTTTATTCGTGATTATAAATAAGGCCATGATATTTGTGAAGGCAACTTTCCTGTATATATACTTATTTCCTGAGAATAATACTCGAAAGTAGAACCACATGGTCCAAAGATATAAGCAGTTTTTATTTTTTAAATGAAAAATGAATCTAGTGTAGCTTGATTTTAATTTCTCCCTTTTCCCACTTTTTGACACTTGCATTTATTTAGTTATTTTTGCTATCTTTTTTATCAATAGTTTTCTCCTTTGTTTGAAGAGAGAGGTACTTTTATGGAATTAACATTCTCCTTCTTGACAATGGGTATTTCTTACGGGGGGTATGATTTTGGGCACTGAATCCTCTTTAGTAAATAATAACTAAGCCCCTGCTATGTGCTAGAGGATGACAATGCGAACATGGCTGGGACTATTCGATTTTAACCTTAAGGCCTTCCTAAAGTCATAAAATCGCCAGCTGGGAGACAGGGAGGGTGTTTGTATTTGCTCTTTGTCTGTCCCCAGCACCTGGAAGCACCCAAGAGGACCTGGCACTTAGGAGGCCTTCGGTATCTGGAGAATGGCCACCTGAGCGCCAAGTAGGAATGTGTACAAAATATTAGGACCACTCACTCACTCACAGGAAAGATTTCTTTACGGAATAATCCTCTGCTCAGTAACTTAAAGTGAGCACTCATGGGCTAGTATTAATATTATGTTTTAAAGTCATCCATGGTAAAAATTTCAGTGTTGGGTCAGGGCCGATTTAGATACATGCACTGATGGGCAGCTAGCTGTACGCCGACACACGGTAACCTGCCCACCAGGTGCCTGTGATCAGAAAAGGAGACCAGCAGACAAGCAGCTGTAATGGAAGGGTGATGTGGTAAGTGCTGAGACAGGGTGGCCCTCCAGTTGGAGTTAAGCCATTATTTAACTATTCTGGGTTTTGCTTTCATCAACACTTAAAGGGAGACGTTAGATTGAAACCTAGGATCTTTTTCAGGCTTGTGATTCTTTGTTTTTTGTGACTAGCTCTTCCTCAAACAGATAGAGGACATACTCTTTATCAAAACTCATGCACCCTTGAACTCCAAACCCCAAAAGATAGCTCAGAGCAGTCTGAGGTGTGCAAGACTGATCTGGCACAGTGAGACCTGAGTGTGGGAAGTCACCACCACCCCCAATCCCTGGGGGCAGTTGTTTAAAGGTATTTTATTCCAGACTAGCTGTCTCACTCATTATTTTCATGTTCATGGAATTTGGGATATAAAGAACAATGTGTAGCCAGTCAGTAGCTTACGTTATTTTAATGGAAATTCTTGGTAAATGATTTAGTAACTGCATCTTCTTTTCATTTAAAACCCTACTTACAATTGTTGCTAATCAAAGTTGTATGTTCAGCGCAACTTGAATCTTTGTTTTTGGGTTGCTTTCTTCAAACTTGGCCCAAATAAACTCTTTACTTATATTAAGTTTGCTTTAATGTTTTTTTTAAGGTGGACGTACTGACTGTGTTTTCCACTTAAGTTTTTAATAGGACTTAATTCTTTGAAAACAAAGTGTGCGTTTTATTGTGTTTATGAACTATAATTTAATTTTCTTAGTGAACTTTAAAATGCTGGTTAAAATTTAAAATGTTACCAGTTGGAATCCCTGTATGTCATGAACTCAGATATTGACCTTTTTTTCTTTTTCTTCCAGCTGTTTGGGGCAACTTCGTTAATATGAGGTAATTCTTTTTAATTACTTGGGTCTTGTGGATGGGTTTTATAGACAGTTGGTACATATATACCATTGACAGCATGGATTAATTATGGAATATTTTTAAAAAAAGAAACAGTTTTTGTTTTGTTATTCACACATCTGGGCTTTTCTCCTATGGGTATTCTCTGGGAATGCAGCGGATTGGCTGATTTTAACATTGACCAGAGTAAAACACAGATGTAAAGCCATTGTCAGTCGCCTCCTCCCTCTCCCGTTTGGTGTAGATAATGAGGGCTGACCCGGCTTTCACACTCCTGAAATGGAAAGTGCATTTCTGGGTGGCTTGAGCAAGAACACTTAGGGGCTTTGGCAAATCCTTTTGAGAAAGGAGCTGTTTTAGGGAAACAGCTGGTTGGGTGCAGAGACCACCTACCTATCTATCCCAGGATTAGGTCTGTGTGTATTATTCGTGTTTCTTAATAGGGCAGAAGGAACTCTTGTAGAATGAAAATCTTTGTGTTATCTCTTTACCAAATTAAAAAAGAAAAGCCTTTAAAAAAATCAGCAAAAAGTAGTAAGTATTCATTGCAAAAACAAATTTGGCACTGTTTATAGCAGTTTTCCACTTAAAGAAAAATTTGCTCCACTTTGTTATGTGGCATTAAAAAATGCAAGAATAACAATTACAATTGTGATGGTTAAGCTGGTATTGCAGTTTTAATATGACTGCACAAGTCTACAAAGGGTAAAAGTTTCCTGTGCCCCCAGGAGGCCTTTCATGTGTAATTGATTTTTCCAGGTGGGGTGATGTTGATCTGTTTCCTACCACGGGGGCATGTGTATGTCTCCTGACAAAGGCTGCTGTGTGTGTCTAAGAGGGGTGCTCAGATCTCATTTAAAGGAGCTTTGTGGTTTTATTTAGAAAACTCCATTTTGCATTAAATCCCCAGGAAAGCCCAGCAGACAAATATGTACTTCTATAGATACTTCCTGCTTCTAATTTAAAGTCCTATGTTGGATGTAACATGGAAGTGAGATTATTTTAGTTTAACAGAAGCAATCCATTTTCCTCTGGTGCTTCCCCTTCTGGCGGGAATGGGTACACATGACTGATGCTTGGGTGGGCCAGAGAGGGAGGTGGTCTGCAGCGTTTGGTCTGTATTATGGTAATTTGTTCAGAAATCTCAAAACAAATCTGGAAGTCACAAAAGCTTTCAATTGATCTCAGTTTTGTAGCTTTCTACTCAACAGGTCTATCCAAGAAAACAGTGAACTCAAAATTGAAAGCAAGATTGAAGAGGTCAGTCTCTTTTTCATATTTGCTTCTATTTAATTGATATATTTTTCAATTTCACTTCCTTTGCTTGTGCTGTTGTCTTTATTGTGGTAGCTTGATGCTGTTCTGTGTGATTTTGAAACCATCTTTCAAAAAATTGCTCCCATAAGAGGAGATTTTCTGTTTGTTATCCTGTAGATGCAGTCTCTGTCACTGTTGGTCCATTTTTTTTTCATAAAGGTGTGACTTATTAAAACAAATTCTACCTTAAAGTCAAAATGGATTCACACTTTTACATGACTTTTTAGATGAGCCTTTCTTAGAGAAAAGGAAGTGATTACCTTTAAGAGATGGAAGCCTGTACCAGCATCCACTCACCTGAGCAGATGCTGGAAGGAAAATGGCCCCAAATCAGTTGCCAGGACAGAGAAACATCTTTATATGCAAAGATGGGGGAGTCACACACCTACCTAACTAAAAGCTAGCACCTCTGCTTGATTATACTACTCCTGTTTTAAAATAATTGCTTATACTTTGTAGGTAACGAAACATGGATACAGCTAAATTGTAACATGGACTGTGGTGGGGGTGGGGCTGTGAGGTCACTGGGGATTTGAAGCCGAATTCAGAGTCACAGGGAAGCCCTCAGATTGCTCTCATTCTGCCCAGACTCACCTTGTCCACACACGTGGATGCGGGTTGACTCACGGCTTGCAGTTTATGTGCTGCAGCTGATAACATGAATATACAGTAATTGCAGAAACAAGATGTTAAGCTTTCATGACCTGTGCTTAGGGAATTCTTCCTAAAAGGGGACCGGTAGTGTTGATATACCTGTTTTTATGAACCTGAAACACTTTTTACATTCTTCCTAGGAAGGTGGGTGAGTAAAAAGGTTAATTTTCATTAGGCATTTATGGAATATGAGTTCTAACATACAACTGATCAGCTCAATTCTAGCATTGTGATTTAAGTGGCCTATCTTAATTTCAACCTGGAAGTGAATTTGTAGAAAAAATTAAAACCTGTTTTGGATTATGCTATGCTTGTCTGAAATGGCAGAATGGGGTGAAAGTGGTCAAGGACTTTGTTTTTATGTTAAAATTGATTTTGGTTATTATTGTTCTAGATTGTTGAACCACTAAGAGAAAAAATCAGAGATTTAGAAAAAAGGTATGTATATTTTTTGTTTTAAGATCAACAGTTAATATTCTTTCTCAACTGAGTAAATCTGTAAAAGGAAAGATGAAAGGCAGGCTTTATGTTGGCAAAAAAAAAAAAAATCTGTCCACTGCTGATCATTTTCTTCGAACAGTAATATTCATTTATTTATGAAAAGAAAAATGAATCAGATAACTTCCCACAGGCAATAGCTTACGAATGATATCTCTTGAAATATGAGAATTATGTGATTCCCTTTGATGCTTTTGTGATGTTCTTTGTGCTTTCAAACTGGAAAGAGAAACACAAGTAAGAATTTAATCCTAAGAACTCACCGGTAACTCATTCTTGTCAAACCATGAGAGCCACCTGTACAGTAGGGGCAGAGGATGAGAATTTGCCTCTTGGGTCTGTTTATTGGTCACTTATTCTGGGATGGTTCTGTCATCCAGGGTGGTGAGCAAGTCAGGAGACCGGCGAGCTTGCATCACTGTTTCAGTTAGGAGGTCAAGTGCAAACACGACTAACAAGGCTTGGTGGTGGAAATTGATGGAGCTCTGTCTAGTTTTATTTTTCTTGACTACTTGTGTAGTAAGAATGATCAAACAACCATCTTGATGCTGGCAAGATAAGACTGTAGCTGGAAATATGTTTTTGATGTGCTTGTCACTTTGAGCAATGTGGCTCCCAAGAAATAAAGATATTTTTGAAAGTTATAGGTTATATAGGGAAAGAAATGAAGATGGAATCTCTGTAGAAGCCTAAGTGGATTATATGTGGGCTTTTTCTGTTATCACAGCCCCATTGCTTAATACTTTATTATATGCCATTTGTTTAATTTCATCTTGGTATCTTTAAATGTTCTTTGAATAGGCTGGGTGCAGTGGCTTACACCTGTAATCCCAGCACTTTGGGGGGCCAAGGCAGGAGGATCACTTGAGGCCAAAGGCCAAGAGTTCAAGAACAGCTGGGGTGATATAGTGAAACCTCTATCTCTAAAAAAAAAAATTAGCCAGGCATGGTGGCTGCACCTGCAGTTCCAACTGCTCTGGAGGCTGAGGCAGGACGATTGCTTGAGATTAGGAATTCAAGGCTGCAGTGAGCTACGATCATGCCACTACACTCCAGTCTGGGTGACAGAGTGAGACCCTATCTCTGAAAAAAAAAAAAGTTCTTTGAATAGATAACAAATGATGACAATTTAAATTCTGAATAAGAATACTTCTTACTGGCCAGTCTACTAAACAGTAAGGTTAGAGTCTGGAATGGCATAAAATGCTTAGTAAAGGATTAATGCAGGGTGGGGGTTTAAGAAAAGATTCATTATCCAGTTCATTCTGCCTCACTTGCTTATCTCTCACACTCAGGATGTGGGCTTCATGCCCACTTTAAACACTGCTCAGGCAATGGATGAGTCAGTCCCCTGGGTAGGAGTTTCACCTCCTGTAGGCCTTTAAGAAGCCGGTGCCCGCTGCCCAGCATGGGTCAGGCCAGCAGGTGCTCTCAAGCACCCCAGCTGTGGCCAAGGGTGTGGCCCAGTCAGTAGCACCCGCAGGGTCACCGTAGTCTGTCATCTTGACTGCAGGGAGACAAACAGAGTATTCCAGGCATGCTGAGGAGGCCTGGAAGGCCACTTCCCATCCTGCTACTCAAAGCTTTGTGTGTGTGACTTCTCAAAGGAAGACGTGAGGGGTGTAAGATAGTTTTTTAAGAGTTTAAGAACTTGATCATACATATGAAATCTAAAACTCGGTAGCTACACATTGAAGAAAAGCAAGGCAAGCAACCCAACCTATTTTTTTGGTTTTTAAATTAAAAATTTTAGCACACAGGTTTGAAGTATTTTTTAGTCCACCCCACCCTGCCCATAACTGTGTGTGTCTAGCAGCTGTGCCTTTGCTTCAGTTTTATTTCTTTGAAGTACACTTCCTGTTATAAAACAGTTCGCTATTTTCCTTCTGGTATAAATAGCATACCAAATTTCATTTTAAGCTTTCAGTTGGGGAGTATTCTAAGCCCACAACTTGGATTGAAATTCGTTTCCGTAGCCAAACAGGCGTGCTCGCTCCCGGGGTGCCATGGCGCAGCCTTGTCCCTCCGCTCACGGAATCGCTTTCTCTCCCAGCACGTCCACTGTGTAGCTGTGCACCCTTATCCCATGTGGCACTGTCTCTGAAACCACAGAGGGGGTCGGGGAGGAACTCCCACAGCGAGTGAAGGAAAGTGATAAGTCAGAGATGGCGCCAGCATCCCTGGTGCCCGTGACCATGGGGGGAAGGAAGGAGAATTTCAGTTGTGTCCTGGGGCTGGGTGTGGAACTGGAGGCTGGAGGCTAGAGGCATGCACGTGTGAGCTCCAAGGAATGAAGGAAATTGGGGCGGGTGTGAGGGGCACTTGCAGACAACACTGAGATTCACGGTGCCATTCCCCAGCTGAGTAGTTGAGGGAGGAGATGGAATGATAAGAAGTTTTATGTGGCAAACAAGGCATCTGTTGGCTCCCTCCAGTCTTCAGCAGGGCTGTGACTGAAGGCAGAATTTGCCTCTACTCCAGACATAGATAACATTCATGAAGCACTCAGGGAGTCCTGGAGATGGGGAGCTGTTGCTCCCCCTGGGTGGAGGAGGAAGCCCTGAGGTAGACAGTGCTGTTGGGGGTCTTGTGTGGGGGTCCACAGAACCAACAAGGGGGAAGGCCAGGGTTCCCACCTGTGCCCTCAGACTCTCCCATCTGATTTTGTAGTCTGCAAGGAGAACTTGACCTTTTGAGAATTTGGGAACTCTTAGTAGGGGAAGCATCTGCGTTGTAAAAGAAAGCGCTGTGGCTCCAACGTAGGCGTGCTTCCAGAGATGAGAAACCCCTGCTTTAAGGGCTTCTGTCCAGTGACCTGTCATATTCTGTTCAGTTCAGTGACAATTAGGGAAGCGCATTCTGTATCTTTGAGCTGTGCTGGTGCTGGTGACAGGGAGGGGATTGGGACAGTGCCGCTGGCCCAGCACCTCACCTGTTAAAAGAGTGACAAAGCAGATCTCTTGGATTGTATTTAAAGCACTTTTGCTCCTAACTGAATCACTTTAAGAATGTACATTTCAAATCTGCAGTTATCACTTCTCATTGGACATTTTATACACTGGTTATGTTGCCCTGCTCCTTGAACATCAGTGTGGGTTGGGGACCGATGGCACCTTGGGAGGGGCAAGAGGGCATCAAAAGATAAAGGTAAGACTTAAGATCGGGTGAGAGCAGAAAGTAAGAGACATACAGTGCTGATGCTCAGTCATTTTACCCGGGGACACTGCTCAGAGGGGGATTCTGCAATTGGGGAACTGCCTGGAACAGGAGACAGAGTTTTACTGACATCTTTTCTCACTTTTGCGAGGCAGTCCTCCAGCATTGGGGCTGTGACTTCACAAAACTGCTTTCTTACTTCTGACCCAAACGTAGCGGAGGAGAATGCCACCCCCTCCCTCATTGTGTGTTTTTCACTGGACCTAGTAGAGGTAGTGCCTGCTCTGCTTTAGCGGCCCCTAGTTGCCTGTAGCTTTTTAAATTTTTGCTTCTTGGGAATAGAATCTCAAGTCTTATCCTTAGCTTGATTCTAAACAAGGAGCAGGTTAGCTATTTCTTGAACTCAAGTCAGCCAGTTAACACTCGGTTCCTGCAGCACTCATTCAGAATAGAGAGAAGGAGCTAACAGTAACAGTTCTAAAATCTGGCATTTGCTTTGATAGTAGGAGGAGAAAATACTCAAAGAGATGTTTGACTTTTCCTTTTTTAATCCCTTCATGTCATACAGCTTTACCCAGAAATACCCACCAGTGAAGTTTTTATCAGAAAAGGATCGTAAAAGAATTTTGGTAAGTTGGCACATCTGATTAGTATTTATAATACTAAGACACTTTCTTAATTAAGAGATAATTCACATATCATAAAATTCATACGTCTGAAGTTACGATTCAGTGGTTTATAGCATGTGCGCAGAGTTACGTAATGGCACCACATTCTGATTCCACCAGTCTCTTGCCTTTTTGAGATGGCTTATATCAGTCTCACCCTGAGCAAACTCTAAAGTCTGTTAGTACTTGTATGCTCTTCTTTGCGGTTTATTTCTATTGCATCAAAAAGATACATGCATTTGAGCATGAATCTAGAAATATATTCGTGTCTCAAGTAGCAGAGAAAAGTTAATTTTTCTAAGGTTTTTGTTGCCAGGTTGTCAGATTGATCACAAAATCTGATGGTGTACACTTGTCTTAGTTCGTTTTGTGCTGCTATCTGTAATAATACTACAGACCAGGTAGTTTATAATGAATTGAAATTTATTGGCTCATGGTTCTGAAGGCTGGGAGGTCCAATATCAAGGGGCTGGCATCTGGTGAGGGCCTTCCTGCTGCGTCATACCATGGCAGAAAGGCAATGAGAGGGCAAGAGGGAAAGAAAAAGGAGCCAAACTCATCCTTTTACGCAGAACCTACTTTCTCCGTAAGTAGAATCCGTTCATGTGGGCAGAGCTCTCACGGCCTAATCATCTCTCAGTTCCTACACTGTTACGTTGGGGATTAAGTTTCTAGCACTGGCCTTTTGGGGGACACATTCAAACCATAGCATTCCACCCCTAAAATTTATGTCCTTCTTACATGTAAAATGCGTTCAGTCCATTCCGGTAGCCCTGAAATCTTAGCTCTTTCCAGCACCAACTCAAAAGTCCAAAGTCTCATCTCAGCATCATATGGTTGAGACTCAAGGCATGATTCATCCTGAGGCAAATTCCCCCAGCTGTGAGCCTGTGAAATGAAAACAAGTTATCTACTTCCAAGATGCGATGGTGAGACAGACGTAGGATAGACGTTCTCATTCTAAAAAGGAGAAATAGACAAGAAAAAAGGGGTAACTGGTCCCAAGTAAGCTCCAGACCCAACAGGGTGAACAACGTCAAATCTTAACGCTCCGATGATCTTCTCTGATTCTGTGTCCCACATCCTGGGCACACTGGGGTGGGGGTTGGGCCCCCAAGGCCTTAGGCAGCCCTGCCACTGTGGCTTTCTTGGGCTCGGTCCACCCAGCAGTTGTCACAAGTTTGAGTCTTGTGCCTGTAGTTTCCTCAGCCTGGTGTTACACACTGGTGGCTCTACAGTTCCTGAGTCTTGGTGTTGGCTCCACCTCTGTGAGAAGTCTCTGTCTGGGCCCCAAAGCTGTCCACAGCATCCTTTGAAATCTAGGTGGAGGAAGCCATGCCCCCACAGCTCATGCATTCTGTGAACCTAAAGATTTAGAGCACCGAGTGGCCACCGCCAAGGTTTATAGCATATACCTTCAGGTGTGGCGGCTTGAGCTGCACCTGGGCTGGCTTGAGCCATGCTGTGATGGCCAAGGAGCCCTGTACCAGAGTACAGGGAGCACAGCCTGGAGGCAGCACCGGGCAGTGAGTGCTGACCTCGAGCACCTCTCTGGAAACCTTGTCCTCAACCTTCTAACTTGCCTGGAAGGTCCCTGAAATTCCTCAGGGTCATTCCGCATTGTCTCGATGATTAGAACCTGGCTTCCTTCTAGCCATGCTAATCCCCTTACCAAAGGTTCTATTGGTGCACCCGTGCACACTTTTTCATTCTTTGTGTGTCTAGTCTGGGCATTTTCCAAATTTTTTTGTTCTGTTTCCCTTTTAATTATAAATTCTGTCTTTAAATCCCTTTTCTTTCTTATTTTACTGTTTGCAGTTAAAAGAAGCCATGCAACTCTTTCAATATTTTGCTGAGAAATTGCTTTTGCCAGATACCCTAGCTCATCAGTTTTAAGTTCTGCCTTCCATAAAGGCCTAGGACGAGAACATATATCTGCCCAAGTTCTTTGCCACTTTGTGACAAGGATGGCCTTTCCTCCAATTTCCAATACCTTGTTCCGCATTTCCTCCTGAGACATCATCAGAATGGCTTTCACTGTCCGTATTTCTACCAGCATTCTGATCACAGCCACTTAAGTCCTCTCAGACTCTGGAGGGCTCTCCTCTTCTACTGAGCCCCCAGTAGAATGGCCTCTAATGCTGCATTCACGGCAGTAGCCTTTTCTACTCTGCCTCTCCCGGTTCTCTCAGCCTCTGCCCATCACCCAGTTCCAAAGCTGCGTCCACATTTGCAGGTGTTTGTTATAACAACAGCCCACTTCTCCAGGGTCAGTTTTCTGCCTTAGTCCGTTTTGTGGTGCTATAACAAAATACCCGAGACTGGGTCATTTATAAAGAACGGAAATTTATTGACTCATGATTCTGGAGGGAGGGTATACAAGATCAAGGGGTTGGTATTTGGTGAGGGCCTTATTACTGGGTTATCCCATGGCAGATGGGCAAAGAGAGGGTGAGAGAGACAAAAAGGGCAGAACTCATTCTTTTATATGGAACCCACTCCCTCAATGGTGAACCCGTGCTCCTGTGATAATGGCATGAATCCATTCATGAAGGCAGAGCCCTCATGGCCTGATGTCCTCTCCTTGGGCCCCACCTCCCAACACTGCTGCACTGGGGAGTAGGTTACCAGCACGTGATTTTTGGAGGATACCTTTAAACCATCGCAACACTGATACATGAACCCTACACAGTCTTGCCAGGGTTGTTCTTACTTCTGTGTGGAGTGATCTTCCTGTTGATGCTGAGTATTGTAGAATTTATTTCACTTTTTACACATCACCACAACAAATGGACTTAGTATTTTTTAACTCATCTCCCATCTGATAGGTTAAGCACATTTCAGAGTCATTTGGTACCCAAGCCTGGCATATGGTTGCTAAAACTTAAAGCCTTTTCAATAACTGTTAAGGCCTTAGGACAGCTTCAACAAAAAGAAGAGGTTTGTTCAGAAATACATTCTTTTTGCTGATTTGCTAAGCATAATGAATTCGAATACTGACCTTGAACTTGACCACTTTAGCTGCCTGTTAGCTCCCACATGGGCAAGAAATACAGCACATTGAGATGGACTCAAATGCTGGAGAGCCATGTGAAGCTGTGTAAGTTTTAATCCATTTCATTGCAAGAGATTTTACATCTTGTCTCCTACTGTCTTTTGGGTATTAGCTTCTCATTATTCAAAGGGTGTGCTTGGGTTTGGCGATTAGTGTTCCTGATGAAGCTTTTTAAACACTGAGCCTCTGCTGGTTTTGTTTCCATTTGAAACACTTGCCTAATGGGCTGAAATTGATTAGGACAAAAAAATCATGTAACCATCCAGCTATGTTATATAAATCTTTTAAGTATTGTAGATGGAAAGGAATCGCTCTAGAAAAACAATTCCAAATGCATTGTTTTCAAGGCTAAGGTGCTTCTAATGATTTTATGTCACTACTAATACTAGTGAAATGTTGGAGGTGATTAATTTAATACAATGTATTTCTGCTATGTCTGACCTGTCCACCAGTATTTTGGGTGCAGAGATGATGGTAGACTGCTACACAACATCTTATTTTCAGAAACATTTGCATTTAGCTTTATATAAAGTTACATTAAAAAGGGTTAAATTTCTTTTTAAAAAGTTGTAATTTTTTAAAATTTAAAAACCATAGAAAACTGGGGAAAATACAATAAAATGAAATCTCTTCCCATGACTTAAGCACTGGTGGTGAGTCAAATTTGAAATTTAGGTATTTTTTCTGGAAAATCCTTTTTCATCATCATCTTTCAGGTGTACCGGTAGAATGTAGGAGTGCTCAAAGTAAAACATGAGCCAGACAAATTTACAGGTCACAGAGAGAGCGTGTGATTATAAGAGCGTTATTGCTCAACTGGGTTCTTTTTGCCAGCTGTGCAGAAAAGAGCCAATGCCCTGAGACAGCACAGGTACAGTGGGGAAAGAGTTTAATAATCGTTTGGCAGCCAAACAAGAAGACAGGAGAACTTTCTCAACTCCACTTCCCAAGAAGTTCTAGGCAGGGAATTTTAAAGGGAATTTGGCGGACAGGGGTCTAGGGAATTGGCACTGCTGATTGGTTGGGTTGGAGCTGAAATCACAGGGATGTAGAAGCTACTTTCTTGCGCTGAGTCAGTTTCTACGGTGCGGGTCATAGGAATGGAGGGTGTGGAAAACCCCCTAAAAGGCATCTTAGGTTCCACAGTAGAGGTGTTATCTATGGAAGCTAGTAAGGGAAGTTTTAAATCTTGTGACCAGGCTCGTAAGTGGTAAGCAATTATAGGGAAGCAAACTAAGGGGCAGAAGCTGGTTGATTCTTAGCTAAGGCTATACCTTACAGAACGTAGGCTACTAGCAAAGCTTTAACCCCTTGGTTTCAGTTGATTTTATAGGGATAATTCAAGAGAGTAACTTTAGTCTATTGCGACTAGGGATCTGAGGGTTTTAGACAAAAGCCTGACTTCTCTGGGTATCAGTCTCTTATCTCTAAAGCAAAGGGGATTTAGAAAATGATGCTCCCAATAAAGCTAATTAAAAGCTACTGCATACCAGGAGGGCTACTCTCAACCATTCCACTTTAAACCATTCTGTTAGTATTTTCATCAGAGCATATGACTATCTAGTCGGTGGTGACAGAGGAGTCTTCCTGGGCCTGGGCTACCATTACCTCTCTCCCCCCATCCCTGATGTCTTCATCCAAGTGGCTCTGCTATCTCTCACCATGGTGCATTGCACTGTGTGTGAGTTTTATTTGAACAGGAGGTTCATGGAGAATTACATATTTCAAAACTATAGACCAAGGGGTTTACCTGCTTTTTATTTTAGGTAAAAAGAATTGGTGTTTTCCTACTATTAATTTTTCAGTTTGAAACAGGAGGGTAAAGTGAACAAGAATTTTGGTGACGAGATGGCAGAGTGGAGAATAAAACAGAATAGAATGAAAAACACAGTTTCATGTTGCAACCCTGTTTTTTGAGCTTGTTCTTTTCACTCCCACCTCCTTTAGCCATCCAAAAACTGAAAGCCTTTTTTATCCTGCCCCCTCCAATTACATTATTTAATTTGATTGAACAACTTTATTCATTTAAAATTTGTTTCCAAACAGTTGACTTTTCACGTTTGTGGTGGGTTAAGTAACTGCTGAGCTCCTGTTGTGACCCCTCATAGCTGCGTCATTTTGCTCCTTGCCTGGGCAGTCGACACTACGTAGTGTTCACATTGCCAGTCAGAAATTAACCAAGTGGTGGAGGAAATCATTTAGGGCTTCAGTCTGCAAACAGCATCTCTTGCTTATTAATTTGTTACTATAAATAATTGCACCACTACACTACAGCCTGAGCAACAGAGTGAGATTCTATTTAAAAATAATTTTAGAAAAGATACTAGTTTTTTGTGAAGTTTTTAAGTCCACTTTAAATAATGCATATTTTTCGGTGATTCACCAGATCCGCATTTTACTAATCTCTTTTTCTGTAAAGTAGTTTTAAAAGTTTGCAGTAGTAGTCTCAGAACCATATAAGTGACGTTCAGCATCCCATCTATTATAAAACAAGAACCTTTGAATGACATGAAATTCTCTGTCAATGAAGACATTTTTAAACTTGTAACTATGATTTTTCTATATTATTCACTAGGTGGTAGTTTGAAATTTTAGGCTGCTTAGGAGTTTGCAGACTTTACTGTGCAGTGAGAGTTAAAGAGGCTGCTTTAAAACCTTTGTCGTTTTCCTCCCCCCGCCCTACCCCGCCCAATTCTAAGTTGTGACTGCACCAAAGATGTTTCTCCATGGAATCAGTCATCACTGTGTTCTCATGTGCCTTTTCTGGGATGTTTTGCACATACTATCCTGATGCAGATAACCGGTGGCGCGGGGTTCGTGGGCTCCCATCTAACGGACAAACTCATGATGGACGGCCACGAGGTAACCGTGGTAGACAACTTTTTCACGGGCAGGAAGAGAAACGTAGAGCACTGGATAGGACACGAGAACTTCGAGCTAATTAATCACGACGTGGTGGAGCCCCTCTATATCGAAGGTGAGTGAAAACCGTATGCTATTATTTAGAACTTGGTAGGTGGTGTAGCCAAAACAGCCAGATCCCAAGGGTGAGCTGTCTGATTGAGCTACATTGAATGTTGTGTTGTGTTCTAGTTTTGAAATGGTCTTACTGTGTACAGGCACTATGTTAGTTTCTGTGATAAAGAATGGTTGTAACAGTGAAGAGTATGTCTTCACTGTTACATGGCGCCCTCTGGTTTTGAACTTCATGGACCTGTTGAAGTAGCATTTGTGTAGTCCACATCTGCAGTGGTCTGAATGTTTGTGTCCTCCCCAAATTTTTATATTGAAATCCAAACTCCAAGGTGATGGTATTAGGAGGTGGGGCCTTTGGAAGGTGATTTGGTCATGGAGATGGAGCCCTCATGGATGAGATTAATGTTTTTATAAAGGAGGCTCCAGAGAGCTCTCTTGACCCTTTCACCTCGGGAGGATGCAGTGAGAAGGCGCCATCTGTGAACTAGGAAATGAGCCCTCATCAGATACTGAATCTGCCAGCGCCTTGATCTTGGACTTCCCAGTCTCCAGAACTGCGAGAAATATATTTCTGTTGTTTATAAACCACCAGTTTGTGGTTATTTTGTTATGACAGCCTGAACCAACTATGACGATATCCTTATTGCCTAACAAGTCTGATGCCTGAGCTATTTGCGTCCAGTTGCTTTTAACTGCCTATAGGATGTTAGCCAGTACAGAATTCTGAATGAATAATGAAATTCCACTTATAAGTGTTTGAAGTCCCCTGATAACTTTGCCACTTTAAAGGAATCGTGGCTTGAGTCTGCGATGGGTTGAATGGTGGCTTGCAGAAGATATGCAAGGTATTCTTAACCCTAGAACCTGAATATGACCTTTTATGGAAGAAGGGTCTTTGCAGATATGAATAAGGAGCTTCAGATAAGTTCAACCTGGATTACCTGGGTGGGCCGTAATTCCAGTGATAAGTGTCCTTATGAGAGAGAGAATTGGTGTGGACACAGACAGGTGGGGCAAAGAGGAGAAGGCCATGTGAAGACCAGGCAGAGAGTGGAGTTATGCAGCCCCGAGCCAACAACATCTGGCAAGAGCAAGGGAGGATTCTCCCCTAGATCCTGGAGGAAGTGTGGCCCCGCTGACACCTTGTTTTCGGACTTCTGGTTTCTAGAAATCGTGCAAGAATAAATTTTTGGTGCTTTAAACCACCTATTTTGGGGTACTTCAGTTACAGCAGCCACAGGAAACAGTCATAGGGGCCTTAGGTAGACTTGGAAAGGTCTTGTTCCTCCCAGATTGTCTAAGGTGTGCTGGCAAGAGCTGCCAGCAGGTACTTGCTCTTAGGACCTCTTAGGATCACACAGACTCAGCGTTCATTCTCATTCAAATTTGACCTTGGCCATGAGAGCTAGGAGGTGTCATCCCGCTGTTATATACGTGGAAAACTACAGTCGTGTCTGAACCTGCCCAGAGTTATAAGGCTACTAAGTGGCAGAGCCAGACTCAGCCCTGGGTTGCCCAGCTCCCCTGTTTCTACCATCAGCTGCCCTCCCCCTGCGTGGACAGCGCAGGACTCTGCTTTTTCCCATTCTTACGAAATCATAAACATTTATTTCCCCACGTCAGTAAAATGTGTCTTGAAAAGGCAGTATAATCACTGAGGACTACTTATTGTTTGGATATACCATAATTTATTTAAACTTACTTAAAGTTCTCTAGTGTTTTTTTATAAATATTTTTGGGTTTTTGGGTTTTATTTCCTCAGGAAAGAGTCTAAATATGAATCGTACCAAATACTAGTATGTCTCCATTATTTGGGGTTGTCTATTTCACTTCTTCATTAGTAGCATTAAACATTATCTTTAAAAACTACTAACAAAGCTATCTTGCTAAATTGATTGAAAACCAGTGGTTCAGTGCACATCTCTTTTGTTCCTGATAAAGGCTAGACTTTCTAACATGTTAATTCACAAAAGAAATTCAAATAGATTTTTTTACCCATTTTTTAGATTTGCTTTTTGTATGAGTTCTTCACGATAGGGATGTTAACCATTGGACATATGTTTAGCGTTTTTTCCCCCGATCTAGCTTTTGCCTTTTCATTTCATGGAAATTTCGTCATTTTAATACAGTCTCATCTGTTCATTTCCCCTTTGTTGTTTCTTTTATACTACAACCCTTCCAAGATTAGATGAAGATGAATATTTAATCTGATAGTTTAAAAAAACTGTAACATTTAATTTTAGTTATTTAATCTATTTGGGATTCATTTTGGGGTTAGGCCGAAGTGTTTGTAAAGTGAAACAGATGATGTAATAGATAAATTGTCTCACTTTCCACTCGGCCTTCCTCCTAAGGCTGCCGTGAGGTTAATGGAAACAGTGCAGGTGACAGGGCTCTTGGCAGGCAGGGTTCTGCCAGTGTCCTGCTAGGGTGCCCTGCCCAGCATTTAGCCAGAGATGCATGCAGGTACTGCTGTGCAGGGACTTTGCTATTGGAATTGTGGTTAGGAACCAGCAGGCTTTAAAATGGAGATTATTCTGGGTTATCTGGGTGGGCCCCACATGATCACATGAGCCATTAAAAGCAACAAGAGAAAGTGGAAGAGTCTGGCAGAGAGATTCGGTAGAGGTGATTCCTCGGGGAGACCTGGCAAAAGGGAAGCTGGAGAGGTTCACAGTGTGTGAGGGTACTGGCCCACCGTGGCCGGCTCTGTAGGGGCCGTGAGCCAGAGAGTACGGCAGCCTCTAGAAGCTGAGGGTGGCTCTGTTGAGGGCCAGCAAGGAGACGGGACCTCAGTCCTCCAGCCTCACAGAAGGGAACCTTGCCAACATCCTGAATCATCCTCTGAAGATAGGAACACAACCCTGCTGGCACCTCAATTTCCGCCCTGGAGTGGCAGAGCTGCGAATCTGCAGAGCCACACCGCGCCGCAGCTGCAGACTGTCAGATTATAAATGGATTTTTATAAGCTTCTACGTTTGCTGGGGCAAATGTTAGTATTGTTATTACTCTTTTTTTTTTCTTTTTGCACATAGTAATAAACATTTATTGTTTGAAAGGACTATTGGTTATATAATTTCAGCACTACTGAGAAACCAGAACTTAGTGAGAATGGTATGTTCATAAGTAAATTATCTTCTTTAACTGTGAGCTTTGATACTAAAGCTGCTCTGGGCCATTTCTACCACTGCTATGTGTAGGACACACACACACACACACACACACACACACACATGCACACATATACATACACACCCCCTCCCTCTCATAAACGTGCATACACGTACACAAGTATACACACAGACATACATGCATAAGTACACATAAACGTGCATGCACATACACAAATATACACCATATGCATACACAAATAAACATACACAGGTGTACACACACATAAACATGCATACACATACACAAGTATACACACAGACATACATGCATAAGCACACATAAACGTACATGCACATACAGAAGTGTACACACACAAACATGCATATACAAATACACAAACATACATAGGTGTACACACACTCATAAACATGCATATATAATACACACAAGTGCACACATACACAAACATGCATACACATACACAAGTGAATACACACACATGCTTGTGCACTGAATGGAGTCATACAATAAATTATTAGTACTTTTTGACTTTTGCTCAGAGTATTAAGTTCCCTCAGTCGGCATTTGTATTGGGAGAGCATAAGACATTTCTATACCTCTGTAGTTTAAAGCCTGTTTTTCTTTCTTCTTCAGTGGGTTCCTCCCTGTATTTGATAACTCCCCTCTTCCTCACCCAATCTCTTCCCTCTTTCTGCTCCCACAATGCCCACTTCATCCAACAGCAGCAAAATACAGGTTCTTCTGAGGGTCACATGGAACATTCTGCACAATTGGACCATAAAATACACCTCAACAGACTTGAAAGACTGGAAATCATACAGAGTGTACTCAGCCACAGTGGAATTAAACTAGAAATTAGTAACAGAAAGATAGCTGGAAAACCACAAAATACTCAGGGATTAAACAACAGACTTTTACAGAACACGTGTGTCAAAGAAGTCTCGAGAGAAATTAACAAAACGTTGAACTAAATGAAAGAATTAGGTTTCTTGTGTATGTATTTGATGAATGAGATGGAGGAGAATCTTTAATTTTTTTCTCTTTTCAAAAGAATATCCTTTTCTGACGATGAAAAGAATACATGTTAAAATTTGGAAAAGCATGAAAAAGCAAATAGAAGATCATCTTTAATCCTTCTATTCAAAAATAATCTGTTGATGTTAATGCCCAGTCCTTTTCTAAATGTGATTTTTTAAATTAAAAACATGCTTAATTTTTAAAAAACAGAAGATAATGCTGTAAAAAGTCTCCCTCTTGCCTCCACCTCTCATTTTTCCAGTTCCCAGCTCTCCTCAGGAAGTTGCTATTAATCATTTTTTTGTATTCATCTGCAATGTCTGTATGCGACCCAGCTAATACAAATAGGTATTGGTATTTCTCCCTGTTCATAGTGAAAGTAGGCTGTTATATATTGCCCTACATCTTACTGTATTCCACTTACTGTGTCCTGGTGCTATTTCTATAACATACATACAGAGCTACTTTATTTATTTTTATTTTTTGGCAGCTACTTAGTATTCTATTGTATGGCTATATCAGATCCCTTTACAAAGATACATTTTTCCCCCTCTGCATTACTTACTGGCAAATCCTCATGGTATGACTATGGTAAGGTTTCATTATGCTTGTGTTGTTGGATGTTTAGGTTATTCGCAATATGGGGCCATCGTAAACCTTGCTTCAGAAAGCCACCCAGTATATATATTCTAAGTCTGCGGTCCCCAACCCCTGGGGCCAAGGACCAGTCCCGGTCCATGGCCTGGTAGGAACTGGGCTGCACAGCAGGAGGTGAGCCGCAGGTGAGCCAGGGAAGCTTCATCTGTGTTTACAACTGCTCCCCATCGCTCACATCACCACCTGAGCTCTGCCTCCTGTCAGATCAGTGGCAGCATTAGATTCTCATAGGAGCGTGAACCCTCCTGTAAACTGCGCACGCAGGGGATCTAGACTGAGCGAGCGTTCCTTGTGAGAATTCGTCTGAAACCATTTACCCGTACCTCACCTCCCCCCTCACCATGGAAAAATTGTGTTCCATGAAACCAGTCCCTAGCGCCAAAAAGTTTGAGGACCGCTGATCTACGTCTTTGTCATCATTATCACAAAACACTTGTTTTTTCAGAATCCTGATACATAGATCCTGTGCCTCCCTGAAAAGTCCCAATTTACTTTTCCACCATCTGCATACACAGAAATCTTGAGACCAGTATTTCTGTAGGGAACAGGAAAAGGCAGAAATGCCCATTATGTTGTGGGGAGAACGATCATGGAACTTGTAGTACTGGTGTGGAAGAATTCCAGGAAAATAAAAGAAGAAAGTGACCATAGTTAACACTTCTTGGGCACTTACTATATTCCCAGGCACTGTTTTCATCAGTGTTTATGATTAGCATATTTAATTCTCTCAATGCTCATAAGAGGTAGGCAGTTACTCTCCTCATTTCATAGGTGAGGAAACCAAGGCACGGAGCCCTTTCTGTTATCCACCTTTTACCTGAATGCTCCGGTCCCATAGGAGTCCGTGAGGGGGGCTGCCAGGAAAGGGAAAAAGGGAGAGGCCAGGTTACCAACGCTGGACACCCAGTATAAAAAGGTGGGGTGGGAACAGTGTTTGCCAAGGATAGTTGGTCCATATTTATGTAGACATCTGAGGCATGCAGCTCTGATTAGAGTATTTCTGTTGAAGTATAATTTAGAAATTTCTTTTCTCAACTTTCAGTTTATATTGCAAATATAAATATAAATTGCAGAGGCAGCAGCTCTTAGAGATCTCCCTCTGTTTAATTTGGAGCCATGAGGGGTTTCCTACAGAGCAGCCCAGGGTACTGGAAATACTTTCTCCCTGAGGTACCGTCACAGGGAAGGTGGACCCCTCAGTACTTAGCCAGCAGCACTGGTGGGTAACCCCAGGATTGTGCCAAGAAAAATTTGGTCTCTATACTTTGAGAAAGTCAGTCTCTTCTTAAATCCTGTTTGCCATCATAAGTACAGTTGCTAGGGAGGAGGGTTAGGGCCACGCTATGGAACTCCATGTTACACAGAGTGGCATCTCATTGCGTGGTATTTCCGCCAGGCCTCTGACTCGGGGTGTAGAAAAAAAGAATTCTGTAGCAAGTATCTACATGATGGGATTTTACTGTATGCTAAATAGTCATGCGCGTTCATAGAAAAAGTGAACTCATAGTTTTGCTTTTTTTGTTTCCATAGTCTTCAGTTTCATGGTGCAAATCCTTAAGTGGAACTTGGCAGTTCACTGGGGCCTGGGCGTGGCACAGGAGGATCCTTGATGCAGCTACGTCAGGAAATTAGGCAAAGAACAAAAATCAGCGGGGGCCTGGAAACATGCAGTTGTTTTTTATGTGGATTTTCCCTTTGGCAGAATGTAACGCTTGAGTTCTCTGATGGGTTATGAACAATGGTTTGGGGTTACCCCGAGTTCTTGCGGTGATTTTTTTCTTCTCAATTGATGTATTACTTATGCAGATTTCAGGCACAGAGAAATCCATCCCAAGGACCCATAGGGAGTTCCTCTGTGGTTAGGCTGGTTGGGTTTTCCCTCGTCGGAGTTCATGGCAGGGCCCTGCAACCTCCACTGTCCCCTCACCCTGCCCCTTCCTGGGCACCTGCCAGCTTTCTGGCAGGAATGCTGTTGATCACTAATTGGGGCTTTTAGGCTCCTCTCTTGAGGCTCCTGTTTTTCTAGCTGAGCTCACGGCACATGGCCTTGTAAATGTGAAAGGGTCATGGCAGGGCCACTTGGCGGTCAGCATCGAGCACGCCCTGTGTCCGGGCATGCCTTTCCTTCCCCCTTTGTCTTTCTCTCTCGACCCCCAACTTGGATTTTTGAATGTCATGCTCATTTTCCATGTACTTTGAACTATGCAGTTGACATGCTCTGAGGGCTTTTTTTCCTGGGCAGTGAGGGTTCTCTTTGCTGCTTCATTTACATTCCAGAACTGGTTGTTATTAATATCACTTAGAATTTATGTAGTACTTCTCATTGCTGGCTATTTATCCCTGCTCTGAAGTGTCCCCTCTTCTCTCCCCTTCCTAATTCCTTACCAGATTAATTAATCAACAGACTCTGCTGCAGTGTCCTTGTTAGGATAGGAACTGGAGTTATTGTTGTTAACATGAAGGCAGAACGCATTCTCCTAGGGAAGAGGGGCTGCAGAGAACTTTGGTTTTCATGGTGTTTTCAGGTTCTTCCTGCATGGGATGATGCATCAGTGTTGCTACCTAAGGAAATGTCATGACACAGTTTGAGGGTTATCCTGAGTTGCTTTCCAGGAACAACAGTAGGACAAACCTGTCGAATGGTGAAAAAACGACAAACCAGGTGGAATAGCCTTTTTGGATGGAAAACCCCAATTTATGGCTCATCTCTTTATTTGGCTTTCCTTGAGCACTGTTCCCAAACTGGCCTGAGCCATAGCACCGTGGAGGGATACTTGTTTTAAGTGGAAGGTTTCCAGGCCCAGCTGCACATCCTGATGGATTAGACCTGCAGTGGGCCAGGAATCTGCATTCGTGTGTGCTCTGAAGTGACGGCGGGGGTCTGCCCTCCCCGCAGAGGCAAAGCTATGTGGAGATCAGAAGGAAGGAAACACTCAAGTCTTGTGCTTCATGAGCTTATTGTCTGGTGAAGAAGATGTGTGTGAATCATTTGGCAAGGCGGCATGAAGCATCGGGAGCCGCCAGTGGGAAGGGGATCATCTCTGACCAAGGATGGATGGGGAGGTTTCCCACGTACGCTGACCTCTGGGTTGAGCCTTGAAGAAGAAAGTGTGGCCTGGAGCAGATGGGGAGGGAAGGGCGTGTGCTAATGGTAGTGGCTTTCTGTTAGATATCAGGGTGGTATCCTGCACTCTCAAGACACACGTTTCCTCTTAGTCTTTAATGCAGTTTCCTGTCTTTCCTGCATATATTGTAGCCTCAAGAGTAAAAATAGTGCTGAATAATTTGTTCTGTAGGATAACAACACACGCGCTGTGGTCTACACTGTCTTTGAGGCACATAGGGCAGCCTGGTCTATATGAGCAGATGTGTCTGTCACACCTGAGTGGGCTCTTAGGTGTCATGCTCAGCTCTGAAGGTCCAGCCAGACTCATTCTGTTTTGAATCTGGCACCATCCTAACTCCAGAGTGGCAGTGGGTGAGAGGTGGTGTTTTTAGAAGAAGAAACTCAGTGCCTGTCCCAGTGTCCTGCCACTTCCACCTGCAGCCCTTGAGCTTGTTGGCAGGGTGTGCAGGTGCTGACCCAGTCCATGCTGGTCCTAGCTGTAAGCTGCAAAAAATAGCATGGGCCCCAGAATGGTGGGATTTTGTGAGAATTAATTTTAAAAAGCTGTCTTGTTAACTTACCACTTGTATAGTAGAATTTTGTTTGCTTTTATTTTTAGCTATTAACTCAGAATAATTTGTGGGAGTGGAGACAATAGTCACAGGATTTTTCTCTTATTAGGAAAGATCTGTTCAATTAATTTGCATATTGACAGATTATCTACAATTTTTCAAGGTTTTGTGTTTTCTTGGTTCTCTTGAAAAAATATTTTTAAGAGAAACAGTGGTTCCATTTTTAAATTAACTCAGTGGTTTTCAGCTTTTTAAAATGTATGTATAAATATACATATAAAGGCCCAGAGTCTCCCAGCCTAGAACCCCTGTGTCGGGGTATTGGGAGCCCAGGTACCACCTCACTGGGTGACTGATACAGAGCAAGGCTTGATTGAGAATCTCCAGACTGATCCGTTGTGGAGCCTAAGGAAAGCAGCGGTCCCTTGGTCGGGAAGAGGGCGGGAGGCTGTGGAGCGGAGCCGGAGAGTGCAGGCAGAGGAGTCCTGCAGGTGCTCTTGCATGCCTATACACAAGGGAGGACTCATTTTGGCAATGAAGCTTTCAGGTGCCCGTTCCTCAGTTCTCCTGTAGATGGTGGGTTTGTTTTCTTTCACCTGTAGCTAAAGTAGAATGGCATGGCACAGATTTGATCTGTCTGGAAGGATGCTTTCCTCACACGTGTTTATCCATCACTGCCATTTCACAGGGAGAGGTTGGTTCCCGAGGGCCTCTGTCCTGTGAACAGGTGTTACCTGGCCTGGGCGGCAGAGGGCTGTGGGTGACGATGTTAAAGTGAATGCCTGTACACAGGTAGTTGTTTGGAATCTGAATTGTTTTGCTACTCATGGCTTTAAAAACCACCCTCCCCAAGTGTCATCCCAGGGTCTGGTTTTATGTACACAGAATGTATGAAAACAAAAGGAAAGGCTAATTTCTCCCATAGTTTCCTGTCTTTGCTTTTATGTCAGATTTGCTTCACAAACTAAGAACATTTGCTCTAGATATTCATACTTAATTCTGTGCCTGAAAAATGTCTTCCTTCAGATTTGAATGCTTTATCTGGGACAAATGTCTCAGAAAACAGTCAACTTGGTAATCAGATGAACTCTAGTTATAGAAGAACAGACCCAAATAACTGGCTAAGCACGTGTTTTTGTTGCCAGATAATTAGATTTTCTATTTTTGTTTAAAATTCTTCTAATTAGAAATGTAAATTAGTTTCTATAAAGACTACTATAACCAACTAGAATTTCAGTAAAAGGTACACTAATACCTTTATTATATTATTGTATAATTCCTGGGAGTTCAGAAGTTTTTTAGTGTTTTTCTTGGAAATAATAGGCTTCCATTTGTCTCCTTTAGTTGACCAGATATACCATCTGGCATCGCCAGCCTCCCCTCCAAACTACATGTATAATCCTATCAAGACGTTAAAGACCAATACGATTGGGACGCTAAACATGTTGGGTAAGTTGTTGTTTTCTTGTCTTTTTTGGCCTTGCTGGGAATATTTTAGATGATTTTAAGCATAGGTAATTGAATGTTCTATTAGAGTTTGATCAGGGTGTTTACCCCTCTCCCTCACTGTACAGCCTGTGGCATTTGGCAGCTTTGCAGTGTTATTTCAGTGTTACTTTGTCATTGGGATTTGTCTTGGGGAAGATGGCCTAACTTTCATGCATTGCAGTAACTAGTCTGCATTGCCTTTGTGTGAATCCCTGAGGTGATTACATGGACTTCACGTGGCCACCCAGCATTGCTCCTCTTCTCTGAAACCAGTTGACCAACACCTAGGACAGATGGGTGCCTCTTGCTGCAGAGGGGTGCCGGTGGCTCTGATCCAAAGATTGGGTTGGGTTGGCATGGCCTTGCACACAAGGGAGATTTAATACCAGTCCTTGAAGGAGTGGACAGAGAAGCCGTGTCTACATGTGGGGTTGTCAAAACTGAGTACCTGTTCTAGACTGAACCCCAGGATTCACATTAGTGAAAGATGAAAGAGTAAGTATCGTTAAGGGTGGCCATACCTGTGTATTCACAAACAACATGCCTTAGATTTATAGCTCTGGGCAATATGTACATGTTAATGTTCAAAATTAGAGGCATGCTTAAGTTTAGCACAGTTTTTTTTTTTTTTAGGCTAGAGCTTTTGATTATTTGCAAAGTAGAAGAAAAGGACCATTTTTTAAAATGTCAAGTAAAAAATGGATTTAATTATAGGAACATTTAAAATCGGTTCTATACATGGATTTCAGGAAGTACAGCACAAGCGTGAAGCCAAAGGACTGAAAGGGCAACCAGAGATTGGTTTTAAAATCTCTTCAACTAAATATTTTGAGGAATTGTATTAATCATGGTTCTCCAGGAGAACAGAACCAATAGGATATATATATTAATAGATATGTGGAAAGAGATTTATTATGAAGGATTGGCTCATGTGATCATGGAGGCTGAGAAGCCCCACCATTTGCCTCCTGCAAGCTGGAGACCCAGGGAAGCCGGTGGTGCAGTTTAAAGGCCTGAGAACTGGAGAGCCAAGGGCTGAAGATCCATGTCTTTCCTTCATCCTTTTGCTCTATTCAAGCCTCCAAGGGATCAGATGAGGCCCGCCCACATTGGGGAGGACCATCTGCCTTACTTAGCCTACAGGTTCAAATGCTAATCTCTGCCAGAAACACCCTTGTAGATATACCCAAAAGTAACACCTAACCAAATACCTGGGCATCCCTTAGCCCAGTCAAGTTAACCCGTAAGTTAACCATCACAGGGTCAAGTTCCGTGTGGTATAAGATGATTCATTCTTCCAGTCTAGAAAGGGCATTTGTCTTTTTTAGTTACTGTCCCCTGCCTGGGTCACTGGACAGAACAGGGTGCCCCTGCTTCTGCTTAGGGTGTACCAGGGTAGAGGCTGCACCTGTTCTGCCACTGCAGTTTCCCACCCCTCCTCACATTCTCTCAGACGCCCCCCCCACCCCCTCTGTTATACCAGAACTAGACCGTAGAGGAAAAGTCCATCATCCACATGGTGCTTAGAGAGCTATCATTTATTCTTCCTGTTTAGGGGATGCATTCACTATGCCCAAGGCACTGTACTGTCCACTGGGGGGCAGATTTAGTTAAGGGCCACACTCAGACTTCTGCCAGGGAGCTTGGTGTCTCACCGAGGAGGTGCTGTATGGGCACAAGCATCAGTGATTCCGAGTAGAAAGAGAAGGTTCCAAAAGAGAGGCCCCAGGGAAATGCTATTAGAGTTCAAGCAAAAGTAACTTGAGCTAGGGTTTGTCCTGTGAGTGAGACTGGATGTGGAGTCTTGCAGGAATGGTAAAGAGTCTTCCAGGAATGACATGGATACAAGCTAAAGAGAGACCATCGCTAGGCTGGAAAGGAACCCAAATGGGACTTTGCGTTTCAAATCAAGAGGAGTTGTCATTAGCCATTTTACACTTGAGACAAGTGGCGCCGCACTTTGCTTCTTTCCTGGTCAAGACCTTCCCTCTCTGCAACTTTCCCACCTCCCGGGTCCTGTGCTTGGTGTCTTTGTCTGATGAAAATTCTTTGGCCAGTCTCGGCATAAACACCTGGGTAATACAGCAGCCCAGGATAGCTTCCCTGGCCTCACCCCAGGATGCTGCCTCTGGATCCTGCTGAAGTCATTCCACAGAAACAATACAGGAATATCCTGGCTTCAAAATCTTTAAGCTCAGTTGCTTTCGAAAATATAACACATTGCGTATGTGATGTGTGTATGTTACCAAAGTTTAGAGAAAACTACAAACTAGAAAGACCTCAGGTGGTGGAATGCTAAATGGTACAGCTACTCTGAAAACCAATTTGACAGTTTCTTAAGAAACTACATATGCAAGTATCATATGACTCACTCATTGTATCTTGCACATTTATCCTGGAGAAATGAAGATTTATGTTGACATGAAAACCTGTAATAAGTGTTCATAGCAGCTTTATTTGTAATGATCAAGACCTGGAAACAGCTGGAATGTCCTGTAATGGGGGATTAATGAAATTAACTGGTGCATCCATTCCCTGGCCCACCACTCAGCAGTACGATAGGAAGGAACCATTGACACACCCAGCAACTTACAGAGATTTTGAGGGAAATGTGCTCAGTGAAAAAATTGATTCCTAAAAGGTCATACACCATATGATTCCATTTATTTATCATTCTTGAAATGACAAAATTATAGAAACAGAGAATGGATTAGTGGTTGCCAGGGTTATTGGGGGTGGGAAGGTGAAAAGAGGGGTGAGGCTGTAAAAGGGCTGGTGGTAGATCCCTGGGGAGACGGGAATGCTCTGTGTCACTTGTGTCAATGGAATGTCTATATCAGTGACAATATTCATTGACTATGTCACAGGTCAGTATCCTGGTTGTGACACTATCTAGTTTTGCAGATTTCATCATTGGGGGCAAGTGGGTGAAGCGTACATTGGGTCTCTCTGTTACTTTCTACAGCTGAATTTGAATGTACAAATATCTCAAAATAAAAACTTTTAATTACGAAAAAGAAAAAGACCTCAGAACCCTTCATTTTGAAGCTATTGCTGTTGTCTCTGCCGTAACATCGTGTGGTGAACTACCGCACAGACTTCTGCGAGGCCTGTGAAGTTGATAGCCTGTAAATTTCATCTTAAGCTACATCCCTTTTAGCATTTCTTCCTCAAGTACACTGGCATTCCCAGTCTTTTTAGCCACCTGGTTCTCTCATTTTGACCTGTGTCTTCGTGGCTCCCCTCTTCCCTGCCCCAGATGCTCAGACACAGTCACCCCTCAGCCCCTCACACCAGGACCCTTCTGCCCTACCCTGGCCTCCCCAGAAGCGCCCTGCATCGTGTGTGCATGCCTCATCTCACCCTCCTAGCAACACTCACGGGCAGCACGTTGGCCCCCTGCCCCATGTGCAAGGCCAGATGCCTGTAAGGAGTGTCCAGCTCAGCCCCCTCTAGTGTGGTAGCTCTTGGGGATGCGAATGTCCCCTGTCCAAGCATGGGGCTCGGTGAAGATCAGTGGGCTTCTTGGAGCTACCGATGAACCAGCACACATTGAAGGCATTTGGACTCAGAAAGGGTCACATTTCAGAGTCACATTTGGAAGGCTTTGCACATCGTAGATGATGATGTTCTAGCCAGTTCTCCATGTGAGTGGTAAATGCAGGAAAGGGGTCCACGACAGGATTGAGGACTGGAGCGAGTTGCTTTGGAGAAGGTGCTGTTGAAGCTGAACCTTGAAGGCGGCAGGAAGATGGGTGGGGAGTGACCCAGGCAGGGGAGGCATGGGCACATTCGGGAAGCAGCAGGCAGACCATTGTGGAAGTTAGGGGGAGAAGAGCCTTGCTTTCTGCCAACCAAGGTAAAGTTATAAGATACCGAGTGGTATTTGGAGCAGAGGAGTCTTTAGGAAACTTTTCAAGTCACAGTTTATTAAACCAACAGATTCTGTGTCTGGCGCTACAAGTATCCAACTAAGTACTGTCCCTTTGTGTTTGTCTTATGGCTTGTTTTTATTTTGGTGCCAAAGCAGATGCAATAAGAGCGGATGGTTGGATGGATAATCAGATTTCTTTGATACTAAAGCACTATTTATGTTGGCCACAAAAATTGTGCCCGTACAGTTTCTGTTCATGTCTTTGCTTTCCACAGGGCTGGCAAAACGAGTCGGCGCCCGTCTGCTCCTGGCCTCCACGTCCGAGGTGTATGGAGGTGAGTGCGGGGCCCAGTGGGCTGTTTGCGCTGTCTTAAATGAGTCCAGGGCTCGTTTCTGAGAAGGCTCAGCCCACTCGTGCTCCTCTCGTCCACGACAATCAGTAGGCTCCCCGTCTCAGCCTTCAGGGTCGCACACTCCTCTGTGAAGGACTGTTCCCTGTTACCTGGCCAGTAAAGTCCCACCATTTGTGATTCCACAGAAGTGCTGCTGCCACTTTGCTCTGAGAGACCCCAGAAATCACACTGTCTAGGGATCTTTTTGCCATTCTCGTGATGCATGTTATTTTGTGTGAGGGATGCATGCTACAGGCCTGACCCACCAAGAACTTACAGGTTGGCCTTGAAAGCTTGCTGGGAGAGGAGACATGTGCAGATTGCCTCACCTGTTGTATAACAGTTTCTGGAAGGACCTTAAGCAGGTAGTGCCAGAAAACTCATGAGTATGTTTTACCAACCTGCAGTCTTCCTCCTCCCTCCCAGGCCCTGCCACTGCTTTGGAGTGAGTGTGAGGAGTGGGTGAGAGCTGTATTTTCAGTTTGTGTTGATTTCTGTTCAACCCAAACCAACTGAGTGTGCAGGGTTTAGGAGAACTGCTTAGTTGATGCAGCAGAAAACAAGCCCTGGCATGATATAATTTTTTTATTTCACATTGCTATAGACAAGAGAAATTAGGAAATAAGAGTAAAATTGGAAAAGAATTTTTTTTTCTTTTTTTTAGTTAAAGGAACCAAATGTAAAAAAAATCTGCAACAGAGAAATGCTGCTGAATGCAGTGATACTCTTTGTGATAGCTATGAAAATGTGCATCGTCCACTTCCACGACGTCCTGGTTGGTTGAAAGGGCAGAGCATGCACCTCCCCCCATGGCACTGTCCAGAAGGGCACAGGACATCTCCACGGCCACCCTTCTTCCCCACCCGCTGCATTTATTATCTGCATATTTTATAAGAGCTTGTGTACTTTAGGGTTCTTAAACAATTTTAGGGCGTAGTTTGTGAAATTCACCAGTTGCTCTACTCTGATGTTTAATAACAGAAGTAAACAAGTTTTGCAGAGTGTTTGCTTAACCTCTTAGCCACACAAAATGCTGAAAAAGGGAGATAATAGGAAATCATGTTTTACTCTAGACCTTTACTTTTGTTATAACAAAGTAATTTTGCCCCATTTTTTTCCAAAGTGATTTTGAAAAAAGAACTTTTTAGAGGCTTGGTGTCCTGGGCATGTCAGTGCAGACGGTGCCAGCCTGGGGGCAGATGGGTGTGCCAAGCCTCCTCTGCCTCGTCCTTTACCAAATTTATGGCCAGCTCTTCCTGGGTCTCGCTTGCCCAGCTCTTGTCAAAAATTCACAGAAAAGCTCTGATGTTAATCATGCAGTACGTTTCTGAATTTAAGTAATTGGTTTTCTTGTCTCAAAGAGTATTTTCCATAGACCTTTGCTCTCATTGGACAGTGAAAAATTTGCCCTTCTTATGGGAATTTTAAGCCACAGCAGCAGATACAGAGACCTTCTGAGGCTGTGCTGGTCTCCCGGGGAGGCCAACTGCGCGGGTGCAGGTGCCGGGGTACGTGTGTGTTCACCCCGCTGCGCTGTGTGCATAGGCCCAAGTCAGACTTCGGGTGTAAGATAAGCAAGATAGGCATTTATAGCATGGAGTCTCTGTAACTTTTTGTCCAGATTCCTTGGCAAAGATTTATAGATTTTATATCATGGTTGTACTTAGAGGATATATAAAATTCTTGGCATATTAGATACATTAGGTGTTAATTCACATTCCAGAAATATACTTGTGTTAAAAAAAGAACTCATTACTTGGTTTCTTTAAATAGTCTATTCCCCTGGTACATCTTAAAGTGTGATTTATACACTAGAAATCAGGAACTGGGAAGTATAAAATTGTGCGCTAGAGGAGCAAGCAATCATTTGTCGGTGGACACTCGTCTCTCAACCTACCTCCTTGGAGCCTCCAGGGTGTCCCATCATGGGTGTCAGACTTGTTCTGGTGATGCCACGTGTCAAAGTCATTGTCCTCTACAGAGAGGTTGTGTTTTAAAATTTTTTTAATAAATGCAAGTTTTGCTCTAATTATAGATTTTACAAATATAAAACTAAGCCACATAGCTCTTCACATAGATTATATTTAACTGTAGTTTGTATAGCAGTCTAAAAGTTAAGAACAATTTACAGAAGAGAGGGAAGACTTAAAATTTAGAGACGTGATCTTTTATTTTTTTCCTGTAAAATACTATCATTACTTAATGTTGGAGGTAAGACCACCACATCCAGTGGAACTTAAAGAATGGACTAAGAGCCTGACGTTGCCTCTTTGATGTCTCTCCATCTGTAAATGTTTCCTGGGTCTTTCCTAAGTTCCTTTTTGCATCATAAATATACATTGTTCATAATGCATATGAGCTAAAAAAAGAAAGATGAAAACACAGTCTCATTTTTCCCCACATCCTTAGATCCTGAAGTCCACCCTCAGAGTGAGGATTACTGGGGCCACGTGAATCCCATCGGCCCACGGGCCTGCTACGACGAAGGCAAGCGTGTCGCAGAGACCATGTGCTATGCCTACATGAAGCAGGTATTTCACCAGGCTCTGGGCTTGTGGTGTAGACAGGCAGAGCGCCCTCACATCAGATGTAAAGTGCTGGGAAGGAATTAATGCCGTGGTTAACTTTGCCTGGGGGTGGGTGTTGGGCAAGCCCACTTTCCCATCTATCTCCTTGTTTTAGAAATGATTTCCTAGAGATGAATTCGTAGGATTGGAATACTGTGTGACTATGAACAAAATGCCTCTTTATTGCCAAATCACTCACCAGCAGCTAATTAGTGCCTCTGCTCCTGAAACCTCCAGATCAGATTTTTCTCTTTTTTTGGCTTTCCTTTTTCATCTTATTAAGTATAAAAATGAATTCATTATTTTTTAATTTGAGCCTCTTTAGGAATTGTTACTTATATTATTTACTATTATTTCATACTTTTTTCATTATTCATGGTTAGGCTGGGGTGCTTTTACCAGGAATATTTCTTTTTCTTTTTCTTCTTTAGAAACGGTCTCACTCTGTAGGTCAGGCTAGAATGCAGTAGCATCATCATAGCTCACTGCAACCTTAAATTCCTGGGCTCAGGTGATCCTCCCACCTCAACCTGCAGAGTAGCTGAGACTACAGGCACACACCATCATGCCCGGCTCTTTTTTTTTTTTTTTTTTCTTTTTTGTAGAGACAGGGTCTTGCTACGTTGCCCAGACTGGTCTCCAAGTCTTGGCCTCAAGCAATCCTCTTGCCTCAGCCTCCAAAAGTGCTGGGGTTATAGGTGTGTGCCACCACTCCTGTCCCCAACAATGGTTCGTGTTACAGGTTTGGTCACTCACATGCTATAGCAGAAATGGCTTATAGACCAAGAGGCCGAGGTTCCCATACTGGCTCTGCTGCCATATGACTTGGAGACATGACCTGTTTGTCAGTCAGTTCTTATCTCCATACGGGGTTCATCACACCTGCCCTGCCTGCCTCAGGGCTGTGCGGAGGGGGCCCCCAAGGGCTCAGACAAGGGATTGGGATAGTCCATCCATTTTCTCGGTGAGTGTTTTCATGGGGTTGGATCTGCACTCAGATCCTCATAAAAACAGCCTTCAGCAAAGTGGGATGTGCAGCTAAATAAACATGGACATGGAATCATGTTCTGGGACAGGCTGTGGACAGATGCAGTGTCTGGCCCTGGGCTCCAGCAGCAGGTGAGCTCAGGGCATTGTTGGCTGTGTGCTTTGCTGAGGCGGGGAGGGTAGCATCTGGGTGCCCAGTGCCCAGGGAGTCTTCCCAAGCGTCTGTCTGACGTCCCCAGAGGGCCAGCATTCGGGTGCATGCCGAGGGCCAGGTCCCCTGCTCTTGACCTCTGTGGGTCAGACTTTGAGCACCTTCTGTCTCCATGCTACTGCAGATGGCAGCACAGCACAGTATCACGCAGGCTTGTGTTACCTTTTTTGGGGAGGGGGAAGAGGTTGTCAGGGGCTGTCTTTTTCATTATATGTTTAATGAAATACCAACGTTAAAGATACATAAAATAATCTTGTGCTGTGGAAATATTCAAACCTTTCTGCTTTGTTTCTCAACCAGAAGCAGAGCTAATTGCTTTCTAAGCCACTTTGGCCTGTTGGCTTAATATTATCCACTTATTCTAAGAAATGTTAGTTTTAGTGGGAACGTGCTTTTTATCATTTGGGGGCCCAGAATATCTTGACCGAAAAGTTTAAGGTGATCTCCCAAACAGAACAACCTCTGTGTACAGTGGTACTTACATGAACCGACTAGAGTGTGAGGGGCACGTTATTGCATTTTGGTGTGTAATAAATTTCAAGAGTAATATGATTCTCTACTGTTCTCTGTTGCTTTCAGCCCTGTGGTTATATTTCTTACTTAGTGAATTTTTACATAGGTAAAGCTGGTAGGCAAATAGGACATTTTTATTGAACTTTTAGTTTTTATTGAATGATCACTAGTTTAACTTAGTTGATAATTTTATGAGTGTACATATTACCTTGTGTATATGCTCATGATAATTGTAATATTTAATAGTAATAGAGCCAGCATTTATTGAGCACTGACTGTATGTCAGGCACTGTTCTAGGCGCCTGGAATCTAGCTGGGGTCTGCATTTCACACACATGCTAACATGGGACCTGTCCATGTCATCTGTTCCCAAAGGGACTCAGGAAAGTAGCACCTACATAACTCCAAAATGGCAGCATTTAAATTTCTGCTCACGTGAATCTCAGGAGCTTAATGGCATGAGTGGCATTGTCCTGAAACCTATAAAATAATGTATCTGTTAGAAGCCGCTCGTGTGGTCAGCTGGTCCCCTGTGCCCAAGTCTGAGTGTCCCTGACAAACACCCTCTTAGGAGGGTGTCCCTGCACAGCAAGGGCAGCCCTGGTGAGGAGCTGCCTGGCACTCATGTGGTGTGATACCTCTTCTATGGGGTCGCCAGGCATGTGCCTCCACGCAGGCGGGCCCCACAGACAATTGTGGAGTGGACACAGCACGCAGTCATGTGGCCAAGGTCATCGTGTACTTCTCACTGGGGCACTGTGGGTTCTACATGTGGGAACAATGCCTGGTTCTTTCCATCATGCGACGAGGCTTGAGAACCGCCACGTTGAGACAGGCTCAGCACTGTCTGGGAAGGAGACCATGGAACTTGGGGTCCTGGCCGACAGATAGCCCTGAGTAATCTGTAGCTTTATTGGGGCCCAGGTCCTGCGTAGCACACCTGCTGAACACGGCTGCCCAGGGGACTGTAGCTGTCTGTCATTCTGGAGACAACCCCAAGGCAAGCCTGCCCTGGTGGCACGTCGGGGTGCATGGGTGCATGTGATATAGCCGCACTTTGTTCCCATTGTGTGGTCATTAGGTCAGGGACTGACCGCATCCTTGGCCCTATGAGGGCCAGAGTCCTATCTGGTTCTGGTGGCTTCAGGGCAGACCATTGGAGGTTGTGGCTCGTAATGAGGAGGGGACAACGTGGCCCAGAGCAGTGGGTGTGCAATGAGGTCACTGAGGCCTGGCCTGAGTTCCAAGAGGCCTGTGAAGAAGGCATAGTGGGCACTTCTGACCTCCCACCCTCTATTATCCCTGTCCTCGCAGGGAGAGCAACTGGTCTGAGAGACATGACCCCCACTGGGCTCTAAGGTTGGTACCTGAGCACTGTCTCCCTTTTTGTCTGAATCAGTGCTGAGGAGGGAGGGAAACAGCATCTTTCCTCTGCCCGTGAGAGTAGACACCACGAAGTGGAGACTTGTTTGGGTTCCTACTAAGGCAGGATATTTTGCCAGCTGTAGAAAAATGAGAAAATATGAATAAGCAAGAAGGAAGAAAAATTTTTACCCATATTTCCATCTGGAGACAAACAAGAGGGAAAAAAACCCACCATGTAAAGATTGTGATGGATATATACATGGACGACATTGAAATTCTTCAACTCAGGGTTTCACGTTAGCTGCCAGCACAGGTGGGTCACTTTGGGCTTCCCTCTGGGTACGGCTTGGTTTGGGCAGCACTGACTTCCTTAGGGCACAGGCTCCAAAATAACTATTGTTTTCTGGGACTGTGACTTGGCTGCTTCTCGTTTCTTTCCCTGTCGGCGGCTATAACCCTGACAGGTCCTGCGTACCAAGCACAGTGTCGGTCTAGAGGTGGTGTATCATTTGAGGACGCCCTGCGTGCCTGTAGCAGGTGTTGTGAAGGAGTAGGAACCAGAGCCGAAGTGCCTGCCGTGTGCTCAGCCTCTGTTAGGGCTCGGTCTGTTTTAACCTCACCCCATCCCCACAGCCCCCAGAGGTGGGTGTGGTCAGCCCCATCACAGGTGGGAGAGGCGAGCTCCAAAACTGGGTTCCAGCACCTGGGCCTGAACCTAAGGCTGGCTACCTGCAGGGCCTGCTCCCCCGCCCCCTGCGGCTGTCCTGGTGGGCAGTGCAGGGACGGAAGTGTGGGTGGGTGAGAGAAGACAATGTGGCTGCGAGTCCAACGTGGCGAAGACTCCTTTGCAGCTTGCATGGTCGTGGCACGGTGCCCAGGACGAGCAGTCCACACAGGGTTGCTCTAGCAGCACCAGTCGCTCCTCAGCAGGGAGATTAATCAACAAGGAGCTGCACTGTGACGTTGTCAGTTTGTGGTTCTAAATGTGCTGCCTTTGAGATAGTAAGTTTTAGCAGAAAATTTGAAATTTTAGGTGTTAGGATTTATGCTATCTGGAAACAAATGAAAAAAAAAAAAAAAAAGACCAGAAAGAAGGATGAACCAGGTAGAATAGTGTGCCTTCAGCATATTTTTAATTCATTATTTTAATGACTTCAGTTTTTATTTTTTATACAAAACCACATATCTCTTAAGTATAAATTGTCATCTTATGTCAAGAATTGATAGGGTAGGTGCATGTGTCTTACTCTGAATAAACAATATGTATGGATTGAAAATATGAGCAATATAGAGGTATGAATAACCTTTTGATAAAAAATGTTCCCTTTTCCCAAGGATTCTCTCTCGAGTTTCTTTTAATGAATGAAATATCCTTATGTTTTCAAAACAGAATTTGATTTTCCAGAAGAAACCTACTACACATCCTTTACAGAAAGAGAAGCTCCTCGAATGTTTTTCCAGGGGATGGAATGAGATGAAAGTTGGGATCAAAAGGCAAAAAGCCTATTTCAGGAGTAGTTTGAACTTGCCAGAGAGGAATTAAATTACCACTTCTGTGCGCATTGGGCGTGGAGGTTTTATAAATGTGGGGGCCTGTCCAGTCGGCAGTGGTCAGTGCTTAGTGTGCATTTGAGTTCATCGCCCCCTCGTGAGTGTGACTCCGAGGTCTCTGGCCCACCCACTGGGCTGGATCTGCAAACAGGCCACCATTCAAAACCATATAGTGGCAGAGCGGAAAGAAAGGAAAGTCAGAAATCATCTAGTCCAGTGGCCTGGAGGGTGTGGTTCTGTTTCATTTCTTGTCTTTAGTACTCTTTATAAAAAATCAACGAGTTGGTATATGTATTATATTTGAGTTGAAAAAAAAAAAATCAAGCAGCCAAAACAAGCCCAGTGCTGGATGAGTAAGATTCACACCACAGCGGGCCTGACCTGTGCTTCCAGGCCCGCCCAAGAACAGCTTTGGTTCCTGGTCCTGTGACTTGCTCGCTGGGTGCCCCCTGGCCACATCCCGCCTGCCCCAGCTAACCTTCATAGAGTAGCACTTGCCCTCTCCTAGCCTTGCAGGGAGCGTTGGCACGGCCTGCTGCAGGGCAGACATCAGGAAGGTGGGCCCTGTTGTTGACGTGGAGGCAGGGCTATTGAGGAACACTGTCAGGCACATACAGACGCACACCCCAGACCCTGGCTGCCTCCCTCTGCCAGCCCCCAGAGTGAATTTGAACTTTGCATACCTTTGAGAATCTTGCCTTAGCAGAGTGGGCTCTGCATTCTGCAGTGGCTTTGGCTGTATCCCCAGGTAGGGATCAGACCCCATCAAAATTCATGCATGAGAGGCCTTGGGGAACTACGTGGTTTAGTCTCCCCACCCAACCCGGTTGCCTTAGGAATGTGTGTATTTCTCTTGGGGCATGAGGAAGACTAAGGAAGCATCAGACCGAGGCTGCTACACCCGGGAGCACTTTCTGTTATTTCTCCATCCCACTCCCTGCAGGTAAATATGCCCTGGGCATCTCCTTCAGAGCAGGTGTTGGCATAGCCGTGGGATGAAGTTCTCTTCTGGTCAGCACTTGCTCCCGCTATGCAGTGCTCTATTGCACCCTCTAGTACCTTCCGTCAGTGAACAGTGACACTGCAGTGTTCAGTGGCTTGGTAAAGTACAGTAAGTCCTCACCTAACTCGGTCGATAGGTTCTTGCAAACTGTGACTTTAAGCAAAAGGACATATAACAAAACCAATTTTACCATCATAGAAACCAGAGCTAGGTTCACAAAAACATCACCAAACTTATAAATAAAGACCAAAACACTTCTAATACTGAACATTGAAATGAATGTGAGCTATACATACATTTAGGAAAGATTGATAAAAACAAGAGAATTCTTTACCTGCTGCTTTTTCCAGAGTTCAGGGTTGCAGGTGGCCGGAGCCTATCCCAGCAGCTCAGGGCGCAAAGCGGGGACCAGCCCTGGACAGGAGCCATTGCAGGGCGCACTCACACGCTCACCCACACTCACTCGGACTGGGACCATGTAGACACACCAGTTCCCCTCACGTGCACGTCTGTGGGATGTGGAAAGGACCCGTACAGACATGGGGAGAGCGTGCACACACCACACAGCGGTCCTGGCCTGGATCGATTTTTTTCCTCATCAATGTTACAATGAAACGGTGTTGAACAAAATGACGTTATTTGAGGACCTCCTGAACTCTATAAGGAATGATTGCATTTTAAAAGGAATTTTGAGGGAGAACCCATTTAATCCCTGCTGGTAACACTGATGTCCCTACAAGGTGTTTGGAGGAATCCTTGTCCCTTCCCTCTGCCTCCTGGGTCATCTCTTGCCTGTCAGTCTGATCCCACCATTAATCGGCTCCATGTCTCAGGACCTGTGTACCCAACCCCTCACCTCTGAACTGCTCCAGATGAGGCGACTGGTGCCAGCTCACCCTGTGGGGCCATACACCACCTGGTCACTGTTCCCAAAGGCCTCCTGGAACCTCAGTCTGTCTCTTGCAGTCATAGCGGCCTGGAGGCAGTGTGTGTGACATATTCTACCCATGGTCGCTGTTACTTCCCAATAAGTTAGTGTAATGAGGGAACCAGGATGAAGGTCAAAGGCAGTTACTGGGTTCAGAACCATCACCTGGAGATAGGTAATGATGACGACAGTGTTCGAAGCAGTTTCACTTGTTTTCTTTTAATCCCTGTGACCTAGGCAGAATGGATATTATTGTACCCATCTCTAAGATTATTATCTAAGTCTTAGAAACTGAAGTGACTTCCCCACGAAAGTGTGGCTAGTGAGTGCCAGGTTGAGATGAGGCCATCCAGGTGCCCCAGCCCAGCCCCCATGCCCAGGGCTAACTCGTGTGCTGTTCATGTGTGCTCAGGTGTGCTCTTTCCGTGTGCGGCCCTAAGTATCCATCCTCTTTGAAGTTTCTGTTGGTTTTGTGCTGGTGTAACTCAAACTTGAAGGAGTTGTCCTTGTCCTTCTTGCTGCTTGGAGTCCTGCATGACTCATGGTTCACCACAAGGGACAAAACCACAGAGCACAGTGAAGCCCAGCCGTGACTAGGAATGAGCGGGCAGTTGGTTTTCTGAATGGTGGCCTTGTGTGTGCAGAGACCCTGCGTCTCGCCGTGGTGGAAACTCAGATGCACCAGCGTGGTGGTGGGCAGGGCTCGGCCACTCACAGATGGGGCGTTGCCTGGGAGTCAGGAGTTCATGATGTGTTTGCTTCTTGGGCCTTCAGAGGTGGGCTCTCCCCTAAATGAGACTTTGTGGCCTGGAGCAAACTTCCTGGGTTTTCAGCCTGGCTCTTCCCTTCCTGGGAAGGCGGCTGTGGGTCAGACACTGGACCTCTCCTCTGGTCTGAGATGCTGATAATTAGACCTTCCTCCAAGCCGTGCACATGGGCCCCACCTAGCCGCCACCGTAAACAGCCGTGTCAGCACCCACCGACTGTCCCACCTTGAGGATCAAAGCGGATGGGTACCAGGTGGTCAACGGACTGTGCATGTTGAACAGGGGTTGCCTTTGTGTGAAGGCAAAGGGTTTCCTGACGCTACCTAGAAAGAGATGGATTGGCATACGTGCTCCAGAAATACCGTCTGAGAGGAGAGCAGGTCTTGAGTGGGCCTTGGGTTTATGTTTATTTCATTTAAGGAATTCAGGCTTAGATAATCTAGTTGGTATAAAACAGCCTTGAGAGCTTGAGTTTTTGGAAAAGCGTCGTTGCACTTGTGGCTGCTGCACCTGCGCAGAGGTTGTCCTGGCTGCCTAGCCACTACAGAGCCACGCGGAAAAAACCAGAACAAGCCAGCCTGCTCACATGTCAGCCAGTTGATGTCTGTAGAGCCCAGCTCGTAATGAGGCCGTGTTCTGGAATGTTGTTTTGAGGAGGGGGAAGGTTTGGAGATAAAAGCATTTGATTTGTTGCAAACTTGCATAACCCATTGAGCTTTTCCCCTGCCGGGCACATTGGTTTGATTATTGTAAATTTGCTGAGGTTTTTCCAGTCTCTTCCTAGTTAAGCAATATTCATTCACTTCTGATTCTTCCCTCGTCTTATCAATTAAATGCAACTGGATACTTCTGAGTTATTTTCTATTAAGAACAACATCTCTGCCTCCCCAACCCCACCCTATCACCCCCCCACCTCCACCCCACAACCCTTTTTAATACACTCTAGTTAGTTCAGTAGAGAAAAGGGTTGATTATTCCTGGACTTAGACTCATAGGTCATGTTTTTGTCCTAAGAATTTGAATAGCTCTTGTGAGCGCATCATATAGTGTATTGCTGGGGGGAGCTGGCACAAACAAAGCACTCTGGCTTCTAAGAGTTAACTGTGTGCTAGATCCATGCTTTCCCATCTATCTCACGTACAAACTGCCCGGCTCATCCCCTTTAACTTGCTGCACAGGTGCAGAGTCTGTGCTAAGCCTCAGGGCTAGCTCAGAGTCCATGGCTTCCCAGCCTGTGCCAGGTCTGTGGTGGTAGAATTAGGGAAGAACTGTTTCAGCTAGTGGTGATGTGATGGCAACGAATACTTACTGTGCTGCAATCAGGTAACACCTGGCTCAGGTGAGTGCTGCCCCTGTCACCAGTGCGCCATAGCCAAGAGTCAGTGGCAGGCCAGCGGAACAAACGGGAGCTGGAGCCCAGGTCCCCATGCCCCAGGCTCCCCATCCTCAGATGCCCAGAAAATGCACATTGGTAGCACAATGGGGCAAACGTTAGAAGCACACGCTGTGAAAGCCCACTCAGAATTTATGATAGAAACATTTAACTTTTCCATCCATGGCAAAGCAGTCTGTGAAGTTAATAATTAAACGAGATCATTTAGAGAAGTCTTTTGCAGTTTAAAAAATATACTTTGCTGATTGCATATTTGAAAATATACTTTCCCAGATTACAAAAGTAGTATGTTTTTATTGTAGTAAAGATAGAAACAGCAAAAAACATGTAGGAGAAAATGAACGTGGAGATGCAAATGAATAGTAGAAATGACCATTTTAAACAACATCAGTGTGTATCTTTCCAAGCCATTGCCTGATAACCTGTATTGGACACTAGGTTGTGTTTAGTTGATCACTACAACAGATTAACTTCTCAGTAGAGCAGATTGGGAGCATAGGCACAAGGTAGCTCTTTTAAGAATGTTTAGATTATATGTCCCCTTTTCCTCAAGATAAAGAGTTTTCTTGTTTTTCTCCTTAGCTATCAAATATTATTGACATTTATATCTCTATTGAGTGATAAATTTGCACAATATATTGCATGAAAAAGATTACAAAAGTGTATTTATAATATCCCATTTGGCAAAATATATATTTACTTGGAAGAAATGTATATTAATACATAAAGCTCTTTGCTCTATCTTCCCATCTAGCAGGTTTTCTTCCAGAATGTTAATGCTAGTGGCCTTTTGGTGGTGAGGTCTGGGACAGCTTTGACTTCTTTTGGTATAACTCTGCGTAGTCTCCAAATTGCCTTATAATGACACTGTAGAATCAGAACAAAAAAAGCCATGTCCATTTTGGAATGAAAAGCAGAATGTTGTCTGACAGGCTTTCCGTGCAGGGCACGGGAAACACAGCGTTACACCTCGCCTGTAAGGGGGCAGCGAGCCTGACTTCCTCTTCTCCGTTCCAGGAAGGCGTGGAAGTGCGGGTGGCCAGAATCTTCAACACCTTCGGGCCGCGCATGCACATGAACGACGGGCGGGTGGTCAGCAACTTCATCCTGCAGGCACTGCAGGGCGAGCCGCTCACGGTAGGTGCAACCCACACCTGAGGGAGGGACGAGTGCATCTTGAGTCACGGAGTAACGTTTCTGGAGTTGACATTTAGTGTTTAGGTATATCCCCGCTGCCCTCTGTGAAGGGGAGGGAAGGCGTGTGGACAGAACCCAGGTGAGGAATGGCTGTTCCAGGTAACTCGAGTCACTTTGTTCTTCTGAGCCCACTGGCATCCGAGTTCCACGGCAGCAGGCCTCGTCCACACTGCCTCCAGGTCCGTCTGCCTGCCCCACAGGCCTGTGAAGACCTACTCTGACATTTTTTGGCCTGCTGGCTGTAGCCACAGGTGTGCCTGTACTCGGTGTCCCTCTGGTGGCTGAGAAGCACCAACAGGATGGGGTGGGCAAGGTGAGCCGTGTCCCCTGGATGTCTGTGCTGACGCCGACCGCTGGGTACCCTCAGACACCATCTGTGGGGTCAGGGTGGGCCACTCGTTCTATGCCCGTCCCCACAGCCTCTCCTACCTCGCTGGGGAGGAGCACCCTGGGCCTGTGCAGCGAGGGCTTCTGTCACGTGTCTTCAGTTTTGCCACATCCTCACTGCCCTCCTCCTCTCTCTTCCTGCGTCTTTCCTCTGGACTTTCCCATTCCTCTTCCTGGTCGCCTGCCTCGTCGTCTTGGCTCTTCTAATCCGTAGCCCCCAGAGCTTTTTTCAGCTTGGTGTTTGGTGTAATTCAGAGCTGATAAGCATCTTGTCACTCTGGAAATTCTGCAGAATGGTTTGGTTATCAGTTGAATATATTCCAGGGGGAAAAATATATCTATGTGTGTATATAGTACATAGGAATCTCTCCACTGATCAGTCGAGTTGGCCTACTGTTCTCTGCTCTGCGACCTTTACATCTTTAACTCATTCAATGCCCACAGCGTATCTTTGGGGTGCAGATGACATTATTCCCCTGGTTTTTCAGGTGACAAGACTGAAGCACGAAGGTTAGATAAAGTGCCGAGGCTTCCCCCTCTACGGTGTGCACCTCTATACATGTTAGCTGCTCCACTACCAGTGCAGAACAAATGCTTGGCCTGTTGCAGGATGGGGTGGCTCCCCAAGGGCAGGAGCGCTGTGCAGTGAGTTTTGTTGAATACTCTCTAAGGAGAGGTGAGTCTAGACCCCAGTTCTGGGCTCCCCATGGCCCAAGCCTCCCTGCCTCCCTCTGTCAATATGTGGTGTCTCGGTGCCCCTCAACAGGGGCTCTGTGGCCACACTGGCTCTTCTTCCCTCACCACACGTCAGACCCACCACCACGTCCCAGTGGCCTCGCCCTGGACAGATACAGACTCCGGTCCCCATGTACACTGCCGCCACCCCATCCCTAAGTACTGCCGTAGCCTCCGAACCGCTCTCATTCTCCTGTCCTGTGTGCTCCAGCCCAGCAGCCAGAGGGAGCCTCACACGGAGAACTCAGACCATCTCAAGGAGAGTGTGCTCCACAGTCCTCTTGGCGCCTGGCCTCCCCCAACCCCCACCCCAGGCTGAGTCCCCTCACCCCTCACTCTGGCCTGTCCTGGAGCACTTTGCTTTTCTTGTAGGCGTTCTCCCAGTTATTCGTTATTTTGTTAGGGAAGCCTCCTTGACTCTGCATATCACGGCATCACGTCGGTTACCAGTAACCACATTATTGTTTTCGTTGCACTTGTCACTAGCTAAAATACTAACTTTGCAGCCCCCGAATCCCTGCTCGTGCAGTGTGTAAGCTCTTCGAAACCAGGAACTCCGTTTCGTCCCCAGCTGTGTCCCCAGCTCCCAGAAGAGCGCCAGGCAGCCAGGCGGCATGAGATAAATGTTGGTTGTGAACTAATGATTGGGTTTCTAGTGGCTGCTTTCCTTTGTGGTGAGTGAAAGGGCAAATCTTACTGTTATTCTGTGTTCCCCTCCTGCTGCTATTTGGGGTTCTGAGGGGCTTGTGCCCTGGGACCCCTCAGTTCACCTGCTTTTTCAGAATTCCACATCTTAAGGGCAGTCCTAGTGCCTTTTTAGCCACCGTACTGGGAGACTCTTCCTCTCACCATGAGATTAGAGCTACTTTGTTTGCAAAGTAGACTGTTAAAAGCCTTCCAAGAAACAACTTTTTAATTTATTGCCTCCTGGACAGCAGCCAGGGCCCCAGTGTTAGGTAGGAGAGAAGTCCCTGGCCAGCCCCGAGAATGCGTGTATTGTTGGCAGACGGTAATAGCTCATGAGTTGTCTTCACGCTGGGCAAGGTCTGTGCCAGAGACAGAAGGGGAAAGATCTCTGGTGCCGTCCACGACTGCTGTTAATCCAGACCATGCCAGGCTTTAGTCTCTTCTAGACGCCTTCTGGTGGCCGGAGACCAGAGTCCCGAGGGAGGCCTTTCAGAATGTGTTTTGTTTCCTTTTGTCGCACTGAATTCTGTTTCTCAGCAGGAAAGTGATGAAGTCGCTAATTTTTCGTCCTTGTTTGTCCAGTTGAGATATCATTTCTTGCTCTTGTGAGATGGGTCTATTGGAGAGGTCTGGAGGAGAGGCTGGCTCATGACCGCCTCAGCCCAGCGCATCTTTGAGAATACTTGGTGTATTAAGGAAGGCACATACAAAGGCGTGTCCTCCATATTCCTTTTCTGTTTCATTTCCAACAAGTCACTTCTAAGACGAAAGACCTTCTGGGGCAGGTGGTTGGGACTGCGCAATATCTTGCCCTCCCTTTCCAAGCTGGTTTCATGCAGTCACTCGCCTCCTAGCTGCCTTTTGGAGCAGCCCTTTGGTATCTTATCCCTCAGCAAAGATCACTCTTCGGGCATGTCTTAGCATCTTACTCGCTGCCGTATCAGATGCGTGTTAGGAGAACTCGGAGAATATACTGCTAGGTTAAGGACATCATACATCACGGTTGTATTTTAAAGTGAATCATGCAGAAGTTCAGCAAATACTGAGGCCCAGTTTAGAAGGTGTAGAAAACAGGTGAGTGTGGTTCAGGTGGAGCTAGCTTACCAAGTCTGTTTCTGAAGAGGCTTTGGCTGACAGTTCAGTTAAAGCAAACACAGTCACAGGAGGGTTTAGTTCTGCTTTGCCATCTCACTGTGGTTTATTCCACTTTACAGATGAGAAAACAATTTCATTGAGATGACAGCTCAGAAGGGGCAGAATTGGGGTTTTTGAATCCAGGTCTATGTTATTTTAAAAGCCTTGCTGTTTTTCCAAAGGATAATTTTGGAGAAACTATACTCCTAAGACCAATTCAAAGCTGGTGTGATGTTTTACCCTTTTTACTGATACTGTGGTATCTGAAGTGATCCTAACATTGGGCCTTCATTTGTGGAGGGAAGCCATTGGATCTGTTAAGGAAACCATTATTCAGTGGCACTTGGTGAAGTACCATGTGAGGAAGACTTCATTCAGCACCATCACTCCAGGAATAGGGACCACTCCGGGGGGTTTTACTGGCGGGGAGAGGCTGGGCTCAGCTCCGAGTGCAGCCTGGACGAGTGGGAATTTAGCCAAGGAGCAGAGTGGGAGCAGTGGATGGAAAAAGACCAAAAGGAAAGACCAGGGTTGGGGGATTCTGGCCAAACCCACCCAGCAGGATCCTTGCTGACGCCGGCCAGTTGGTCAGACCTCTGCTGGGGGGTGAGGAGCCTGATCAGGTGTCAAGCGTGAGAGTTTCTTGCTAAAACTGGATTTTACAAGGAAGTGCACAGGTGGGCCCAGGAGAGAGTTCAGGAGCCTGACTAAAATTTGGGCAAGCACAAATCTTTGTCACACCATAGGCACATGAGGCATGGTTGGGGACAGTGCCGGGCACTCCCTGCTGCCCTCTGCCCTCCAGCCCTCTCCCTGGTGGGTAACTCCATGGTTGCTTTGCTGCTTTGACCTGCACACAGCCCTGAGCTCCCAGACACTGACAGCGCCTGGACCCTTTCACGAATCTCCTCGAATCTCACCCGTTCTGTGAGATGAAGCCAGAGGGACTAATCCCACACTGTCCTGTGTAAGAACAGGAGGCAGTGGGGCTCTGCAGATGGTCACCATCAGCAGCTGCCTTGTTTTCGGCCTGGCCTCTGCTGAGCACCTGCTCTGTGCCTGGTCCATAAGCGAGATAGGCCTCTGCCCTTGCGGCTGTCCCTTGGCGCGAGGGACGTAGAGGCCTCAAACATGCCATGAGGGGGTGTACACAGGCACTAGAGGTGTATTCTAGAGCCTAGGGAGTGAAGATTTTTTTTGGAGAGGAGATAATTGCATAGCATCGTCTCTCTTGCACACACACCCCTTTTACTTTACGTTTTCACATTTGGCACACGCAGAGTGACTATTACACATGTGAATTATAAATCCTCGTATTCAGAATACTATGTTAGTGATATAGGGAGGCTGATTGAGACCTAATTATAAATGGTGGACAGGGTATGCTGTGGAAACTGGAATCCAGCAGGACCCCAGGGCCCAGAGGGCAGGGCTCCACCGCTCACTCTTCGTCTCAGCCAGCCGACACACCCGAGCTTACCTTCAAGGCTTGTCAGCAAGGCCTGGGGGGCTGCGCAGTGGGGCCCCCAGGACCCACGAGCTCCTGCAGCCCAGGCGGAACAGCCTCCTCCTGTCCCGGGGACTGTTGCCACAGGGACATCATGGGGGGCCTCAGCGGGGGTACATCTGATGGATTTTGGCCACCGGACCTGCAGGAAGCAGAGCTCCCCGATGATCGTGGAGCTTGTGTTGGTGGCTGCTGGGTGAGGGTTTCCCCTGTGGAGTCAGACAGAGAATGTGCCTGCATTGCATGTGCTGAAGACAGCCCGGCCTCTGGTAGGAACACTGTCCCTCCAGGCACTGGGAGCGACGCGGCTGTGGGAAGTACACGGCAGACTGCAGGGTTATCTCAGGAGTTTTCCTGGACCTCCAGGGCAGCAGCTCTAAACCTCCCTTTGGAATTAGCTGACATTGATCTCCTGAACAAGGGCCCATCACAAGTCCCTGGTTCCCTTTATTGGCACAATTCTTCAGACTCTTCACCCTGGCTGCCCAAGCTAACTCGTCCCCATCTGAAGGCTCCCCCGGCATATGCTGCCCTAAATCATGTTCCCTCCAGCCCTTGGGGGTTGGCGCATTTGGATGGAACCAAAGCTGCCTCTGCACGCTCCCCCGTGGGCTCCGCTCTGTGAGGCAGCATGTGGCTGGACATCATAGCTCTTGGGTGAGCCCACTTGTTGAAGGCCATCGCTACTCTGCATAAGTGGTGGGCTTTCCATGAATGTGGCCAGAATGCACCTGCAGGCCCCTAGCCCACTGTGGGCAGTGCCCCTGACTAAGTGTGGTGGGATGGTGGGAGTAAGTGGCGGAGGCGTGCCTGCAACCTCAACTTTGATATTCGGACCCCCGAGCAGCAGGGAGCACACTCCCAGACCTACCCCTTGAGGAGCCTTGTGACTCCTCTTACAGTGAGATCGGTGAACAGCCCAGTGCCAGCCTGAGAACCACATCTGCAGTAGAAACTACAGGCAGCTCTGAAATTAGAGGACGCGATGTGATGGCAAAAAGAATCCTGAACTTGGAGTCAAGATGGGTTTCACTCTGCTGGGTGCAGGTCAGTCCAGTGCTCAGAACTTCAGTGACCTCACCTCTAAAATAAGGTCGTAAAAAGCAAACAAGAGCTATGCGTCCAGCCCTGGGGTGCAGGGGTCTCCAGGATGAGGGAGCTTCAGGGCAGGGACCTGCTGTCCTGCGGAGTCAGGCCCACTGCCTCCTTCTTGCCTCCCCCGATGTGTCAGCTGTGTGAGCGAGGCCAGAGAACTGGTTCCAGCAGAGCTGCCAGGGCATTGTGGTCTCCTGCTAAGACGCCCACCCCAGTCTGTCCTCAGTTGTCCTTTACTGGGATTTGTTACTGTGGTTTCTGTGTTACAGAAATCCCGACACGTCGGTGTGCCCCAGCTTTTCTCAGTGGGAGCCTTCCCCTAAGAACAGAACCAAGTAGAACAGATACACCTGGGAAATTGGCATATACCAAAAACAGCGTTTAAACCTGCTTTTTAGAAAAAGGCATCCAGGAGGTGTGAGGAGTGCTTTTCTTCCCCACCTGCACCTTCCCTTTTTCCTCCTCAAATCTGGTGCGGTGCACCCCTGAGAAGCCATGCTGAGGGACAGTGGGGCTGGTGCTGTCCCCAAGGGATACTGACCGTGAACACCATGGGGTAGCTGGAGGGAGGCTTGTCTGGAAGGCATTCGCTCCTCCCAGCTACCTATTTTCCCCCAACAAGCAGGCAAACCCCAACTCCAGTGGCTGTGTCGTCCCCTGTGACCAGGGCTAGCCTTCTGCTTCAATCTCGCCATCCTCAGTAGGTGGCATAATCTGTAGCATTCACCAGATTACCATTCAGCCGGTGCTTGTGCAGTGCTGCCATCGTGCCAGGCAACGTGCCTGGCTCTGGGAGGGCTGAGGCAAGTTGGACATGTGTCGTCCAGGGAGTTCATGGTTGGGGGCAGTTGGCATGAATGGGCACAGGGCAGGGCAGTTCATTCTGTCCGTGAGGGATGAGTCAGAGGAAGCTTCCCAAGAAGGTGGTGTTAGAGCTGGTTCCTAAAAGAGGAGTGACTCTCTGCTAGCAAGAAAGTAGACAAAGGATTGTAGCCGGCAGAGAAAAGAATGCAAGCCAAGGCACAGGGTGTGGGAACAAGAGCTCAGTGGACACAAAAGGGCCACATAGCCCTGCCTCCCTCCTGCCACCTCTGTGTCACTTTCAGAGTCTCCTGGGGGGCTATCAGCCTTGGTCTTGGCCACACATTAGAATTACCTGGAACTCGCTGTAAAGTACCAGGAGACACCTGCTATGTCCTAGAGAGTCTGTGATGAGTGTGGACCGACCGCCCAGCTGTTCTGGTGGAAGGGCTGAGAACTCTGGTAAGGTGTACACATGACTCTGTGTGTGGGTCTGTCTCCCACCTGAATTCAGATCACAGACCCCAGAACCTGACATCATGCCTGACACATCATAAGATTCCAACAGAAGCTGATGCCTTTGGATACTGTCTTTTAAGGGAAAACTTTGTGCACGTGCGCGCGCGCACACACACACATTAAGTATTTCTGCCACCTTCTCGCTGTTGGGGCATAATTTTGAAGTAGGGGTGTAAAGTGTGGCTCGAGATGCTTTGAGTCACTGTCACTGCCCCTCTGGGGATAAATGGTCAGGTCAGTCTGTGTCCCCTGGAATTTCACGGAAAGCTGCCCAGTGCTGGAGTGGTTTTCTCAGGAGGCCTAACTGTCGGTTTCCTTGCAGGTGTATGGATCGGGGTCTCAGACGAGGGCGTTCCAGTATGTCAGGTAAGACTGTCCTGCCCGGCCACAGAAACTCAGCCTTAGCCACGCTTTGGGGCTGGGGAGTGCTGACCTGGCAGACACTCGAGTGTCCACGGTGTCCGTTAGTCATTTCCACAACTCTGACAGTGTATGTTGATTAAAAGTGAATTTCGGCTTTGCCGTGGGAAAACTCTTGCTGTTCTGTGTTAAAAGTTTACATCCCTCTCTGGGACTCTCGTGACTCCTGAGCTGGTCTTTGACTGCCACCTAGCGTTTTGCGAGTGAAGTTGCCCAGCTCTGAGGGTGACTTGTGTGATTCCAGTTCAGGCCAGGTTAAGAGATGGCTTTATGCATCCAGCAACCTGCAAAGACTCATCTTAAACATGGCTTTGTGGGGTGGTTGAGATAGTTCTTACAAAGGGTATGAGATAAGATAGTGTCCTAATGTTGAATTTCATGCTGAAACCAAGTGCAGGTAAAAATATATTCTTTAGAATTGTGAATTGTTTCACTTGGTGATTTTTATTGTTTTCTTGGTAATCCTTACAATCTAGTGTTTCACTGGTCAATTCAGTTGAATTCTGAGAGAAGAGTTAGGCTACAGGAAGTTACATACACCAACATGCTTTCTACCAGTACGTGGCTGCTGTCAATTCTGTAAAAGTTTCTGGTGTCCTGAATCATTGTAAAACCCAGTTCTGTAGTTTGGACCCACACATTTCCACTCTTGAGTGCAGATGCCCGGCAACACCTGCCAATTGGGAAATGCTGTTCTGGTGTCTTGGGGCCATCCCAGGGCCCTGTAGGGGTGAGGTGAGGTGAGGTGAGATGGTGGCTAAAGGGGCACAGTCTGGGCAACCTCCCAGCCATACTTCAGCCAGAGCACCTACAGAGACCTTTGTCTGGTTAGGTGAGGGTCCCAGTAGGTGTCTTTTTGAGAAATGAAACTGCTAGTACAATTTTTTAAAAAAATGAAAAACAACCACTGTAGATGTTCGCTGAAAGTGTTTGTGAATTCTGACATTTAGTCCAGATGAATGCTGTGAGCAAACAAGCATATCTGTCAGGCAAGGCAGAAGGCCCGGCAGTGCAATGTAACTGGCCCACGGTGCTGCCCCAGTGGGCAAACTCACTCTGAGAAGCGATTTAACAGGGAAATGGCAGCCGTCCTCCAAAGCACGGGACATAGGCACCATGTGCTTGGAGAAACTTCCATGGCACATTTCCGTGTGGGGACCGAATAGTCGGACTTGGGTGTGTTGAGTACCATCTTTTCATACGAATTCGTTTTCATCCCACCGTCCCTTACCTGCCCCTAGGCGTGTGCTTCCTCAAGGGAACCTGCTGTGCTCAGTGGCATGGGCTTGCCTTAAACTACCTCACCAGGCTCCTCCAAGCTTCTCCAGCCGCCACACCATGTGGAATATTCACGAGACTTCGTGCACTAAGAGGGGAACCAGTTAGAACCCATTCTTCTTACTGTTCTCATTAATTCAAAGACATCACTTATAAAATTCATTTAAAATGGCCTCAGATACTTTTATTTTTGCTAGAGATTAAAATGTTTTCAGCATTCAGTAACGCCCATGCCATATGCTATCCCAGCTCAGGACAAAAAGTCAAGATGTGCTGGCAGTGCCAGGCCTGTTCTGACGGTCACAGCTCACACACCTGGCTGCCGTCACGTGCACTGTCCTCTCCCGTGCCAACAGCCCACTTAGAAGGAAGGCTCTAGTAGTTTCCCTGGACACGTAGCTGTTAACCCTTTTAGGAAACCCTCTCTTTGTAACTCTGCGGCGATGTCTGCTCCCCACTCTGGGGAGATCACGGCTCTTCAGAGGCTTTGCCACGCCTGGGGTTTTCCCACTTAAACTTTCTAGTTATTTAAGACCCAACTGAGTTCATTCCCTGACCAAAGTTTTGTTATTTTTAACAAGATATTTTTTAGGAACCGAGACTCTTACTAATGCACAGCATCTGAATCTGTAGTTACTCTGCTCAATTAACTGATCTTAAATCCACGATTGCCTCAAGTCAGCGTTGCAGGGATTCCGAGGTCTAGGTGGTCATCCATTGGCATTTGGCATGACTGTGTTTGGTATTTTCATGGTTGGGTTGTGTCCTCATTCACATAACAAAGGCATGCTATCTATTTTTTTTAAAAAGTCACTTTGTCAAAATGACACTTTTAAAGAGCTTCAGGTTAAATGAGTGTGATCTGTGCAATTTTGACCTTAAAAGTTGCCAGTTTATCATGTAAAAAATGCGTGGCCATCCCCCCTTTCCTCTCCAGTGAGGGCGACTGCCTAATAGTCAGCCATCTTCCAACTCAATGTGGACCCCACCCCCTAGTTTCAATATTAAAACCTATTGTGGATGTTATAGAATGGCAGCTTTTAATGTCTTTTTATAAATATTCACAGATGTGTGTCGTGAGAGAACACATTGTGATGTAATGATTACTGCCATAGTGATGAAGTGACTTTTTGCCAGTTTCTATAAAAGAGAAACCATCTGAGGTCAGCAACGATTTGCATTTGTGCTTGATCTGTGAGAACAGAACACTTTAAACAGGTTCATATAAAATAGCCACCTATTCGTTGTAAATGAAAAAGCAGACGTAACTTGTTTACTAAATACCCCACCCCAGATTTCTTTTTCTCAATTAAAAGGAAAGCAAAAGCTATCTGGGATTTTCTTTTGTCACCCACAGTGACCTGCTCCTCACTGGTAATGACGGAGGAGGAGGAACAGAACTCGAAAAGTGTTCTAAGAAATACAGCTGATGGAAATGGGCTTAGAGAAAGTACTTGTGTTTAGCAGTGAGGTGTCATTTTTACGAAGTAACTTTTTCTTAACAGAGTCACACTTTAAAGCTTCTGAAAATAAGAACCAAACCTTGGTAAGCGAAAAATCTGCTTACTTATCTTCACCTTCATGGCCCAGTCACGATCCATTTGAAACATCCAAATATCCCTGACCGTTTCATGCGCGGTGTCTTGGGGGGTGGCGACTTGAAGGTTGGGGGAGTCGGGAGTGACGTTCCAGTTGATTTCAACACTCAGTATCGTCTGGTTTTATCTGTGATTTGCCAGTATGAGGATCACATACTGGAGTCCGTTCATTTCCGTGGATCTTGTTTTCAAATAGGATCATGTGCTTTCGTACAGGCCAACTAGCTGGGTTCACATTAAACATGGACTTTCATCGGAAATTTCTATAAATGCCATCTTTTGGGGGGCGGGTGCCTATTTTAATGTATGTTTAGTTTTTAATTGTTAAAGGACTTCAAAAATGCACGAACATGGCAAACTCAACCCCATCGCTCAGCTTCCATCCCGTTTGACTGTCTATACCTCACCCACCAAAAGCAAATCCCAGACATCATATTTATCCATAAGTACATTTCATCCATAAGTACTTTAGTGTTATAAACACCTTGTCAGTTTGCAGGATTTTATTTTGACGTTCAGTTTTCCATTTGGGTTTTTGTTTTCTTTTGGGAGGTGGTGAATTTTCTCCTGGGTGGGCTTGTACATGGTGCTCAGCGCCAGCGTGTTTCAGCGGGTGGAGCCTCACGCGCCCCCACTTCTTTTCCAGCGATCTGGTGAATGGCCTCGTGGCTCTCATGAACAGCAACGTCAGTAGCCCGGTCAACCTGGTGAGTACTCTCTCTGCACCCTCCCAGGGCAGTTCAGAGTTTCTTGTTGCGAAACCGCAGACAGCACCAGCCTTTTTGCTTGGTTTGCCATCGGCACGCATGTTTGTTGCTTGCTAAATACTAGAGAAAAAAATGCAAAACAAAGTAAGAGTGTGCAAAGAAGTGAGACATCTGCAAGGCACAGATGAGCAGTGTAATAAACTCTAGACAAACTCTCACTGCCTTCTAAAGGGCCCAGGTCTGCAAGCATGGGAAGCCTGTTGGTGGTAGTAAATGGACACTTGTGTGCAGCCCTCTCTCCGTTTAATGGGTGGGTCCTCATTATAAGAGTTGACTGAGTTTTTAGAAGATGGATGTTGTCCAAAGAGGAAGTTTCCCAGGTATTGATCCCATCTCTAATTCAGCCTGACAGACTAGCTCCTTGGCTTCTCGCCTCCCTTCATGCCGCAGCCCTAGAATCTCCCCATTGGAGGCATTGAGAGTTAGCTCTGCCCAGTCTCTTCCAGCTCTGAGCACTCTGCTGGTGAACTTGCTTCTGCTCAGAGAAATTCACTGTCTCTGGCCTGTTCTGGCCAGCGGAAAGTTCTTGCTTATATTGGGACCAAAATCTCCCCCTCTGCACACCCACCCACTGACCTCACTTCTCCACCTGGTGCCATTCAGAGCTAGCCGGAAGCCTCTGCAATGTGACAGCTCTCCGGGGATTTGCAGGTTATGGTCCTATGCCCCAACTCTTCTCTTCACCAGCTGCATCAGCCAGGGTCATGCTAGGTCCTCTTACCCTTTCTGTCACTGTCTTCTGGGTGGCTTTCTTCCCTCTCATGTAAAACACAAGGTGTCCAGTGTGGGCTGCCCAGCATTCAAGGTGTTTGCTTCTGTCGATGGCGGCAGACACAAGAGCCCTGTGTTCACTAGGGACCCCTCTTTGTCCCACCTCAACGAAGCTCTCGGGTCATTTCAGGTGCTTCTCCCAAACCACATCTCTTGCCTCCTGCAATGTTTCAGGGTTCACAGCAGTGGCATGCAACGTATTTCTTGCAAACCACGTCACGGAAAAACCTTTCCCTGTACTTGCCCTTGTAACCAGCCATCTCAAGTACATTGGATACCGTTCATTTTTCCCTGAGTTGAGAGGAAGGAGTTCTTATCATGTAGGAAAGAATTGGCCCCAGAGTGGTCATTCCCTCCTGGGACTGTTGCTGATTCATGGATACAGGATGGCACTTTTGAAAAAACATTCACTTGAAACAGACCAGAACGTGCCTTGCATTATAAGCCTCAGTTCACCTGGGGCATTTGCCTGCTGGCACTTTGGAGGGCCCGGCCACCCCTGTCCTGCGTTTCTGCTGCAGGCCCTTTGGGAGGTTTGTTGTCAGTGACTCCCCTGAGCAAACATGGTGTTCTCTGAAGTAGCTACCATGTTCCTTCTTTCCCCTCTTCGGAGGCCTTCGCACAGGGATATTGGGGAACTCCCATCTCTTTTAGAAAGCTTTCCTCCCTAAAATCAGAATCAAGTGTCCACCAGGAGCCCCATAAAGACAGAGCCACTTTCTCCCAGATACCCATCGCCCCACTTCGCTAGTCAGTCCTCGCTGTGCTCACGGTTAGGCCCAGGGTCCCTCCTGCTCTTCTGCCATCTAGCCTCAGACTGACCAAGGAAATGGGAATGCAGAGTCCTTAGGATGTGTAGTTGTCAGACTTTATGGTAGTTCTTACGGTTGTGGGTGGTGGGGGCGGAATAGGAATGACAGGATTGGGAGGTAAATGGGCAGTGGCTGCTCACATGTGTTACAGCAGGAAGAAAAGAAGAAAGTGGTTTTTCTCAAAGCTTCCCCATCCGTCCTTCCACCCCACGCGGCAAAAGTACACTCACATTATACAACACAACCAGTCTGTCGCTGGGCCTTGCCTGTGAGGACACTCATTTGTGTTACAGATTTCACGTGCAAGATTGCAAGTCCCTTATCATCGAAGTTATTAACACAGCACACCCAGAGGGAAATAGATTGCGTTAGGAGAGCTAATTTTGTAACCCACACTTTTATGCAAAGTGACAGTGAAGTTATGTTCGATATGGAAATTGTCCTGGAAAATGCAGCCAGTGAATGTGTTTCCTACGCTCTTGACCTGTCTAAAGGCCAGTCATATACATGGACAGTCTAGAGGACAAAGGTGAAGATGGGTGCAGTTTAGCCCTTTGCCAGGTTGAATAATCGTCATCTTGGTAAGTTAAGCGCCCCAGGGAAACAGGGAGCTCAGGGAGGTCCGAGTCGGCCAGCAAACATCTCTGCAGACATGCGTGTGGTTTGGGTGGTGGGCTGCCGCTGTTGTAATTACAGTTGTAACGAGAAACCATTTCTTCCTTAGGGGAACCCAGAAGAACACACAATCCTAGAATTTGCTCAGTTAATTAAAAACCTTGTTGGTAAGTAGGATAAATCACTTCCTGAGTGAAATCAGCTGTGCTTACCCTATCTGTTGATAACACCTTGACTAGAAAATGGGTAATTGATACAAGCTAATTGGATCAAAGCAGAACTTTTTATCAGGAATACTTGTTTTCTAATTCTTTAATTAAGTAATAAAAAGATAAAGGAGGGCAGCATTGGTTTTGTTCACTATTTTAATTGCAGGTCTTCATGGAGTGGGAGGGAAGAGATTTGTTTCCAGTGTTTGAAGTACAGTTGTGTAGTTCATACTGCACGGGTGACAATTATTGGATTTCCAAACACTCGTCATGTTGAGCATAGAATTTCAGAGAATAACAGAGAGCAACACCAGTTATGTTTCGGCCAAGTTTGAACTTCCGTTTTCGGTTCTGGCAGCCTGGCTGTGCTGCTGGGGCAGTGTGACGTTGGGAGCACCCATCAGGGGCACTCTTACGCCATAGGAAGTGCAGGTATTCTAGACTGGCCCTGGGCTGCAGACGTAGAGTGGGTGAGCCCTTGGTCTCATCCTCAGGCTTCCTGGAGCTTTGGGAAGTCTGCCTCTTAGAGGGTCTGTCTTTTCTGGTGTTGGTCCAGAAATTTGAGTTAAAGACACAACCAAAGTGGACTGGTTGGCTAGACCAGGGATGAGCACATGTGGCGTGGTGTTCTGAAGTGATCATCCAGACCTGCCTGGCTGGGTTAGTTCCTCCAGGTTGTCCTTCCTGGCATCAGGCTGCACTCACCAGCATTGTTCCAGTCAACTCTGACCGCTGGAGTCCTGTCCATGTGACGGGAGGCGGTGGTCTTCCTCAGACAAAACCTGCTCCGTGCCTGCAGCCCCCTTTCAGGTCCACTTCCCCAGCTTTTCCATTCTGAACCTGTCTGTCCCTCGCACGTGAGGAAGGGACATGCTCAGATCACAGCTTGTGAGCCGTCTGCTCCTGGCCCCACCCCCGGCCTCCCGAGTCAGAATCTGCATGTTGACAAGTCCTTCAGGTGATCTGTGTGCACGTTGGCACGTTGAGAAGGTCTGATCTGAAACCTGAGAAGGACACAGTGTTTCCCCATGTGTCTGTGTGTGACACGCCGCCCTGAACCTCGTTGGCTTACAACAACAGCTGTTTCATTTGCCCCGGATTCTGCAGTCAGGGCTGGCCTCCACTGGGGTTTCCTCTGCAGGGCTGGCCAACAGTCATTGGTGTAGCTTCATTCTGCTGGCCAGCAGGGTCTGGACCCAGCTAGGATGCTGGACAAGCCAGCTTTTCTGTCCTCCATATGTCCCTGCAGCAGGGTGGCTGGACGTCTCGTGCCTCGGCTTGGGGCTTGCTAGGCTCTGAACACCCAGGTGTGGTCTGTTGGCATCACCCCCAGAGATGACTCACACCACGTTTGTGGTTGTCACTGACATCAGGTCGTGCATGGTGGGCACGTCTGTGTGTTACCTGATGTGGGTGGTCTGCCTTGGGGCAGGCCCTCTTGTACTGGGAGGTCACTCAGGCCTGTTGAGTCAGGGTAACCAGCACCCGACAAGCTCTCATGGGGCCAGAGCTAAGCCTGGGGCACCTGCGCGCAGTCAGCTCTCTGTATAGGACAGTCCTTAGGGGGCCCAGTGGCTTGTGAGAGCAGCGTTTACACAGTTGCACCTTATTCACTACACAGATGGCATTTTGCTTCGATGTAGGTGGTAAAATGACACGTCCCTCGTGCTTCGTGATTCTCTCTTACCATTTTTTTTTTTTTTTTTTTTTTTAAACATCTCAGGTAGCGGAAGCGAAATTCAGTTTCTCTCTGAGGCCCAGGATGATCCACAGAAAAGAAAACCGGACATCAAGAAAGCCAAGCTGATGCTCGGATGGGAGCCTGTGGTAAGTGTGGACAGTTAGCGCTGCCTAGAGATGGGTCCCCACCTCCCGGGTCCCCGGTCCTGTGGGCACTGGCCCTTGTGAGCAGCCCCAGTGGAGCGAGGTGGGGTTGGCGTCTGGACAGACATCAGGTTTCTCCAGGCCATAAACAGCTTCTCCATATCATGTCTCATTCTCTCGTCGGGGCAATGGCTGCGGCCTGCTGTTGGCTCTGCTTTCGTAAAATTACAGAGGCATGCTGCCTCCACGAGGGCAGTGTCGAGGGCTATGGCGGCATGTGCTCAGGGGCTTCCCATAGCCCTGGCCACCTCTCCTCATGGCCGTGCAGAGCTGGGCAAGGAGCGATCTGGTCCCATCAGCCCCTCACAGGTGGAAACCCAGGTTGGAAGTGTATGACACTGAGGGTTGCAAAGGGAGGGAGCCCGCGTGCCTTCCGCAGACCCTCGCTGTGGCCTGTGAGATGCCGCAAGAGGCAGCTGTCTCCCTCACCCTTGTGGCTGAGCCCCGAGTAGCTGAACCCTGAGCCCCCAGCCTGCCCCTGCTCCCGCCACCTGCCTTTCCCACTGCAGAGGACCATGTGCTCCCCCCTCGCCCAAGAGTGCCTGTGCCCTAGGGCTGTGTGTGGCCACTGCGCTCTCATCCACTAGGTCCTTTGTCCTTCAGATATCATCTCCTTACAGAGGCAGGCTCAGCTGGCTACATCCGCAGGAGTAAACCTGCCTCATCTACCATCTGCCACGTCTGGCTGTTCCCTCTTCGCCCACTCCCGTGTGCCCCACTAGAATGTGGGCTCCCCTCAGGCAAGGGCACGAGGCCCTGTGTACAGCAGGAGCCCCGCAGCTGTCACAGCCTCACACACACTAGGTACTTGACCAATGTGTAGGAGCATCCTAGGCATGGCCAGCCGGGTGGGGCACAGTCAGAGATGGGGACACATCTGAAAGCTTAGTGTAGCTTTTAAAAATGTGCATAGTATGGAGAGCTGAGTAAGTAGAATCCCAGAATGTTGAACCTTAAAGGGCCATGAGAGTTCCAGCGTGGTTCTCGTTTTACCCTGTGATGCACAAATGTAGGTGACCTGCGGAAGGCCACAGAAATTTGTTGAATGAAATGAAAATATGATTAGATTAGGCCCAGGCTTAACAAAATCTAATAATCTCAGCTGTGCAAAACAGGTTATAGCAAGTATAAGTCCAGTTTCTTTGTTTTTTGAAGCTCTATTTGCCATTGGTCCATTTGTAAGTAGAACCTTTATTTCATTTTATTTATGTATTTATTTATTTATTTTTTGAGACAAAGTCTTGCTCTGTTGCCTGGGCTAGAGTGCCGTGGTGTCAGCCTAGCTCACAGCAACCTCACACTCCTGGGCTCAAGCAATCCTTCTGCCTCAGACTCCCGAGTAGCTGGGACTACAAGCATGCGCCACCATGCCCGGCTAATTTTTTTCTATGTATATATTTTTAGTTGTCCAGGTCATTTCTTTCTATTTTTCGGTAGAGACAGGGTTCTCGCTCTTGTTCAGGCTGGTATGGAACTCCTGACCTTGAGTGACCCACCCACCTCGGCCTCCCAGAGTGCTAGGATTACAGGCGTGAGCCACCATGCCCAGCCTAGAACCTTTATTTTAAACAAAATATTTTTTAAAGAGTTAAATGTATATTCACTACATAGTAACTATTGCTTTTACATTATGTGAGGTATGTATGTTACTATTTTATTTGTCTGGATTTTAGATGTACAATATTCTAACATTCCTAGAATGTGAGGCATCTATCACGTTTCTCTTCCTACTGGCAGTTTTAATTTGTAAGACATTTTTGAGGGGTCTGATCCAAGGAAACTTTCAGGCATACCCATCTTAATTTTCTCGAGTGCATGTGTTTAACAGCTTGTTGAGGTATAATTGGCATACAGCAACTGCCTGTATTTAAAATGTACAGTTTGATAAGTTTTGATGTACGAATGTTTTGACACTTGAGAAACCATCGCCGTCATCGAGACAGACAAACAGACAAACCCTTTTCCCTGAGGAATGTCCCAGTGCCCGCTGGCAGGTAGGCTGTCTGTTGGGAAACGCAAAGGGTTAATGTCACGTAGGAGAATCAAGAATGTGGCTTAGATGCAGATCACCTTCTCAACGCATCTTCCCTTCGCTCCATGGTAGATTTCTTCTGAAAGAAGGGGGCACATGTGTGTTATCTTAAAAGCCATATTTGAGATTGATTCACACTGAACTAGATACATCAGCACGAGGTAGTTTGGGGTCTTCTGTGGGGTTGGAGCTCACTTTATGTCAGTAAGAGTGTCACTTGTTAAATTGCATAATACGGTTGGAAAGCAGCCCTGAAGGACCTCTGTCTTCTCTGGGTGGGCTGCGATGACCAGCGTGTGGTCTGTGAGTGCTCCTCTGAAAGGGGCCCCATAAGTGGGCACATCCTTCCTGCAAAGCCCTTCCATGGATGTGACCTCTCCCTTTCTCTTTAAACAGGTCCCGCTGGAGGAAGGTTTAAACAAAGCAATTCATTACTTCCGCAAAGAACTCGAGTACCAGGCAAATAATCAGTACATCCCCAAACCAAAGCCCGCCAGAATAAAGAAAGGACGGACTCGCCACAACTGAGCCCCTCATTTCTTAGGACTCAAGACTCCGTGTTTTACACTCGATGGGATGTATTTTTGGTTTGTTTGGTTTTTTTTTTAAAGAAAGACTTAAACAGGTGTCATGAAGAACAAACTGGAATTTCATTCTGAAGCTTGCTTTAATGAAATGGATGTGCCTAAAAGCTCCCTTCAAAAAACTGCAGATTTTGCCTTGCACTTTTTGAATCTTTTTATGTAAAATAGCGTAGATGCATCTCTGCGTATTTTCAAGTTTTTTATCTTGCTGTGAGAACGTATGTTGTGACTGTCATTGACAGTTTTATTTACTGGTTTCTTTGTGAAGCTGAAAAGGAACATTAAATGGGACGAAAAATGCCGATTTTATTTATAAAAGTGGGTACTTATAAATGAGACGTTATACTATGCATAAAGAAAAAAAAAAAAACCTAACAGTATTGTCAGGTGGGTGGCACCCCGGCATTTATTTTCGGGCAGATAAAAGAATTCTGTTTGAGAGCTTTATGTTTCTCTTTTAATTCAGAATTTTTCCAAGGTCTAGTTTTTAGTTGCAAACTTGACTTTGAAGCATTTCTGTTGGTTATCACAAACAAGAATATTTGAAATCACTACTGTATTGTGCTGCATATTCGGGGGTGGGGGTGGGACAAAGTTAACATATTCTTGTTTAACCGTGGTTAAGTATGCTATTTTAATAAAATATGGAAACTCATCAGTCATAGATTTTCAGTTTTAAAGGTTGGCTTTCTGCTTTGTGCAGGACGTTGAATCACTACGAAAAATATTGGCGAATTTAGTTTAAAAGAAAACTGAAAACATCCAGGTTCATGCAATATGTAACTTGATGTGTGGATACTGGAAATCTTTATATGCTACATGGGCCGAATCTCTGCATGTAACATTACCTGCTGTGTGAAGTTTTCAGATCTTAGCCAGGGATAAAATCATTTTTGTGTCCTTCCCTGTCAGCACAGAACAGATGGAGAAAAAGGAGTGCCATTTGTCTTCTGTAGAAAGATTTGTGAACTAGGCTCATTGAGTGAGAACTTGAGAGTTTTTGTTTTCGTTAAGAACTTTTTCAAGGATTAGTGTTAGCATTTTATTTTTCCTAGTATAATAAATGGAAAAATGACATAGTAAGTTAAAGCAACACATTTTCCAAGTAGACTGGCTCTGCATGACAGCAAACCTGAACAGGCACCAAGAGGATGGAGCTTTCTGCATCTCAGAAGCATGTGCAAACGGGAGGTCCTGTGGTACCTAACCAGTGTGAGCTAAACTTGCCTGCCTGTCTTTAAAAATCACCCTGGGATTTTTTAAAGTTGGACTTGTTTGAATCAAAATCTCTGGGGCAGGGCCAAGAATGCTGTGGTTTTGTTTCTTTGACATGCTAATTCCCCAGAAGATAGTGAAACTGAGGCCAGGGCTAGATTAGATGTGATATGAGAGAGAACGAGAGGAATCAAGGTTGGTTTATTTTTAATTTTCATTATTTTGGCCTGAACTAAGTGATACACCATTTACTGAGATGGGATAGACAGAGCTGGGAAGCCTACTTGGGAACTACCGATGGTGACCCCAGACGTTGAAGAAGTATAGACAAGGGACAGCTGGGAACTCCGTGGCACTAAGCTGTGCAGTGCAGTCTGGGAGTACCTGAAGGCCCAGAGTCCAGAATTCTCTTACCTTGTTACTTGCTAATATCTAGAATTCTTCCCTGGGATTCTTTGTTTTGATTTTCTTCCCTGTGATTTTCGTAAAATATTTCCAGGGGAGAAGGGAAGAAGGTGAAGACAAATTGTATGTAATTTACCCTAAGGAAAGGGGTAATGCATCAAAAATATGTGTGTGAGCTTTGATTTAGGCACATTAATGTCCTGAGAAAAGAGGCAAGTGGAGTTAGGGCACTGGAAACAGACGAATGGGTCAACAGAGTATGGTGACTATAGTCTGAATTTTTGTGCCCCCCCCCCCCCCCCGCCGTCCAAATTCATATGTTGAAACCGAATCCCCAATGCAAATCATAGTAAGAGGTGAGGCATTTAGGTGGTGCTTAGGTGGACAGGATTAATGTCTTATAAAAAGAGGCCCAGGGGAGCTTTTTTGCCCCTTCTGCCAAGGAGGACACCATCTATGAGGAATGGGCCCTCACTAAACACCAAATCTGCCAGCACATTGGTCTTGCACTTCTCAGCCTCCAAAACTGTGAGCAATAAATTTCTATTTATAAATTACCCAGTCTAAGGCATTTTGTTAGAGCTGCCCAAACTGACCATGACAGTGGTGCCCCTGCATTTCACTGTTGCTTGCAACAGTAAGACTGGGATGGCTACTATTGTTACTTCAGTGATAGTCACAGTGGACTCAAGCAAGGTGCAGATTACAGAGTCTGAACATCCTGGATTTCACCTACATCCTCTTGAACACTGAGCCCAGCCTGCTGGTCCCAGGTAGGCTCTCATGGGGTCGAGGCTGTTGCTCGAGCCCTGATGGTGTGTCTGATCACACCTCCCGCTCTGGATGGGCTGCCTTTCGCTTTATGGTTCTTAGTCACATGTGAGCTTGACTTCATTCTCAACTTAGAGGTTGTATTGAATGAAATGTTGGCCTGGCCATAATTGGGAGTTATAGTTGGGAGCTCTTACGACTATGGGAAATCTGGAAAATCCTTAGCAATTTCCTAGGTCAGAGGACTTGTGAGTTTTAACGTTTCAGTTTGTCTGTTAAAGTGGTTTATGTGCTTTACCTAGGCTTTCTCAGTGGTTGGTTGTTATCATTGATACAGAGTTGAAAAATTGCATTACCCTGAGAACTGATACAGCAATATCCAGGAGTGTGCTGCACATTGCTTCAAAGGCAGCAGTAGGTCTTTGTTCTAATCACCAAGATTAAACCACATGTTTTCTTTGTGTTAAAAATCCCTGATTGTGTCCTGTTTGTACCTTAGCCACTTTGGGGAACAAGGGGAACATTTTTATCTACAGCTGTGTTGCAGGAAGGAAAAAAAGTAGAGATGTTACTATCAAGAACCTCAATGCTTTCTAAAAGTCTTAATGTTTTGGTACTTTCTGAATTTTGAGTTTCCATATTTTATATACATTTTATTTGAAGTAAAACTTATGTGATGTGATATAGAGACCTAGGATGCAGGAGTCAAAATAGCTGGCTCTGCCGTTTACTAACCAGGGGAGGTCAGTTTTTAAGGAAACTAAAATAAAGAAAAATGTAAGGCGGAGACTTCCATTTTCAAGAAGATGGGGTAAACATACTTTCCACAGTCTTCCTACTAAGTACAGTGAAAATTCTGGACATTATAGGTAAGACAAACATAAGATTTTGAAAGTGGATAGAAAAAGGCCAGCTGGGGACCTCAGGACCTGAGGAAAAGTACAGTGGTGTTTTGGGCTGAGTAATGTTGCCACAAATTTGTATGTTAAAGTCTTAACCCTTCGGAAACTCAGAGTGTATTTAGAAATAAGATCTTTAAAGGTGGTTAAGGTAAAATGAGGTCTAAAGAAAATTAGAGTGGGCTCTAATCCTGTTTGACTGATGTCCAAATAAGAAGAAATTTGGACTGCAGAGATGTGCATGCACAGAGGAAAGACCATGAGGACACAGCAAGAAGCTGACCACCTCCAAGCCTCAGGAGAAACCAAACCTGCTGACACCAATTGATCTCGACTTCTAACCTCCAGAACTGTGAGAAAATGAGTTTCTGTTGTTTAAGCCACCAGTCTCCGGAATTTTGTTATGGCAGCCCTGGCAAACTAATACAAGCAGTGAGCTCTCTGGGTTTTCTTTTTGCCTTATATATCCCACACTTGGAGCTGGAGAAGCCATTAACCCAAGAATGCCAACAGGCACAGTAAAAAAAAAAAAAAAAGCCCCAACAAAAGCTTGTTCTCTATAACCAGTGCTCTAGGAGAGGAGCAACCTCAAAAACAAAAAACTTTCAAACAGTAACAGCTCTACTGCAGCCCTACCCCATCCCCACTAGCAAAGACCAAGAGGGGCCTAGAGCTCCACCCTTGCCTGCTATAACAAAATGCCTCAACCCCTTCCCGTCTCTTTCTTCTGGTAGTGTTAGGGAAGGCCTGAGTTGGGACTTGCATCTCCACTGGGTATAATGACCCCCATCCTGTGTTGTCAGTAAAGACTATGTGGGAGCCTGGACTTTCACCCCTACCCAATAGTATTGAGGTGTCCCTCCCACTTTCTCCAGGCTGTCAAGGCTTTCAGCAGTAACAAGGCAACGTGGAGGCCACATGGGCGGCAGTAACAAGATGCTCCCCCAACCCCCAGCCCGAATGTTATCATTTGCGGCCTGGAGGGGAGCCTGGGCTTCCACTCCCACCTGGCAGCAAAGAGGCAGCCTCCCCTCTTCACTCACTGGAGCAGTGTCAGAGTAGGCCCACTAAAACACATGCTTTAATTCAAACCCAGAGTCTTACAACACTCAAAACTTACCAGGTTTCAATAAAAAATCACTCTCTACACTAGGAATCAAGATCTCAAACTAAATGAGAAAAGATAACCAATGCCAGCACCAAGATGACACCAACATTAGAATTATCTGACAAATATTTTAAAGCATCTATCATAAAAATACTTCAATTAGGCTGGTGCACACCTGTAGTCCCAGTTACTTGGGAGGCTGAGGCAGGAGGATCACTCAAGCCCAGGAGTTTAAGGTTGCAGTGAGCTATGATCACACCACTGCACTCCAGCCTGGGCAACAGAGTGAGACCCTGTCTGAAAAAAATAAGAGAAATCAGTTAGCAATTATGAACATGCTTGAAACATGAAAAATTAGAAAATCTCAGTAAAGAGAAGATTTTGAAGAACTAAATGGAAATTTTAGAATTGAAAAGTAAACTAACCAGTATAAAAAACTGTGGATGCGTTTGACAGTATAGAGAACAAAGGAAAGAATCCATAAACTTGAAGATAGAACAGAAATGACCCATTTGAAACAACAAATAGAAAATAGACGGAAAAAGAAAATGAACAGAGCCTTGGAGATACTTTGATCAAAAGATCTGTCATGTCATTGGAGTCCCAGAAAGAGAGGAGAAAGAGTCCAGCTATAGAAAATTCAAAGAAAAAGGGCTGTCAATTTTCCAAATTTGGCAAAATCATAAACCAACAGAATCAAAATGCTGAGTGAACCTCAAGGAAGATAAACCCAAAGAAATCTATGTCCAGGCAAATCATAATCAAACTGAAGGCAAAAGCCAAAGAAAAAAGTCTCTAAAGCAGCCAGAGGGGAGTGACCTGTTATCTCGAGGGGCAAAACAATTAGAACAGCAGCAGGATTCTCATCAGAAACTAGAGGCCAGAAATAAATGACACAACTTTTTTTAAGTATTGAAAGAAAATAACTTTTCCATCCAGAATTCTATATCAAGCAAAAATATCTTTCTGGAATGAAGGGGAAATTATGAGAAGTTGTCACCCGCAAACCTACTTGAAAAGAATGACTAAATTCTCTAAACAGGAAACAATAAAAGAATCTTGTGGCATCAAGAAGGAAGAAAGAACATGGAAAGAGCCAAAATATCAGTAAATGCAATAGGCTTTCCTTTTTCTCTTAAGTGTTCTAAATTATGTTTGGTGTTTGAAGTGAAACTTATACCACTGTAATGTTGCTGGCTGTGTAGAGGAAATAACTGGACAGCTATTATAAATGTCAGAGGGCAAAAGGAGATAAGGTTCAACACTTCACCCAAACTGATAAAAGTTGACATCAGTAGATTTTGATACATTATATGTAATGTGATACCTAGAGCAGCCACCAAAAAGAGTTGTACAAAGAGATGTACTCAAATGCACAAATAGAATTAAAAAAAAGAAAGTTTCACCCCCAGGAAGGCAAAAAAACGAAAACAAGTGAAAAATAGAAAACAAAAATAAAATGGCAGATTTAAGCTTTACCATAGTAATAATTACATTAAATGTAAATGATTTAACAACACCAGTTAAGAGATCTATTGGCAGAGTAGATTTTTTAAAAAATGGCCCAACTATATGCTATCTATAAGAAACTTTTTTTCTTTTTTTTTTTCAAATAGGAAAACTCACTTCAAATATTAAATAGAATAATATATGCAGGTTGAAAGTAAAAGGGTAGGAAAAAATACCATGCAGAAATCAAAATAAAGCGGGAGTGACTACATTAATATTAAATAAAGTAAATTGAGCAAAAAAGAAAAAAATTTGCCAGGGCCCAAGAGGGACATTACATCATAATAAAAGAGTCAGTACACCAAGAAGATTCAGCAATCCTAAATGTGTGTGCACCAAATAACAGTTGCAAAATATGTGAAGCAAAAACTAGTAGACCTGGAGAAGCAGATAAATCCACAATTACCTTTGGAGACTTACAACTAGACAGGAAATCCACAAGGATATAGAACTCAACACCATCCACCAACAGTACCTAATTGGCATTTATAGTACACTTGACCCAACAGCAGCAGAGTATGCATTCTTTTCAAGTGCCCACAGAACATGTGCCAAGACAGAACATATCCTGGGCCATAAAACAAATCTCAACACACTTAAAAAAATTGAAATAATACCAAGTGACCACAATGGTATCAAACTAGAAATCAGTAACAGATAACAGGAAAATCTGACACTTGGGAAACTAAGCATCACACTTCTAACTCCATGGACTGACAAGTGAATTTCAAGAATAATAATTTTTAAAAATGTATTGAACTGAATGAAAATACATCAGAATTTGTGGGATGCAGCTAAAGTTGTGCTGAGAAGAAAATTTATAGCACTAAAATGCTTATATGAGTAGAAGAAAAAAGTCTCAAATCATTTGAGCTCCCATCTCAAGAAACTAAAAAAAGAAGAGCAAAGTAAGCCCAAAGCAAGCAGAAGGAAGGACATAAGAGCACAAATCAATATTGAAAACAATAAACATAGAGAAAAATCAATGAAACAAATAGCTACCTCTTTGAAAATATCAATAAAATTAAGAAACCTCGAATAAGACTGACAAGACTGACAGAAAAAACTAACAGGAATGAAACAAGGGATATCACTTAGACGTCAGATAAAAAGGGAATACTAGCTATAATTCTCTGCACATAAATTTGACAACCTAGATGAAATGGATCAATTCCTAGAAAAGTATAAACTACCACAACTCACCCAATATGAAATCCATAATTTGAATAGCCTTATAAGAAATTGAATTTGTAATTTAAAACCTCCTGAAAAAAAAACTCCAGGCCCAGAAATATTCACTAGACAATCTTATCAAATATTTAAAGAGGAATTCACACCAATCCCACACAGTCTCATCCAGAAACTAGAAGAGGGGGGGAAATACTTCCCAATACATTTTATGAAACCAATTTTATTACCCTGATACTAACACCAAAGACCGTACAAGAAAAAGAACTACAGACCAGTATCTCTCAGTAATAGAGATGCAAAACATTTTAATGTTAGCGAATTGAATCCAGCAATATACAAAAAGAATTACATACGATAACCAAGTGGGGTTTATTCCAGGGATGCAAGGCTGGCTCAGTATTTGAAAATCTTTATCAATGTAGTTCACTAGGTTAATAAGCTAAGGGAAAAAAAATCTCATGATCATATCAAATGATGCTGAAAATTCAAATCATGTTAAATATTTCGGCCACATTATGGTCTGTGCTTTATACCTATGTTGTCTTTCTAACAAAACTTGAATTGGACAGATTATTTTCAAATAAAAGGCAAACTTAATAGGTATTGAAATGGACTAAGAATCAGTAATAATCACTAAAGATGGAATTTAAATATTAATAAAATAATTTGCCATTGAAAATGCAGAAAAATACATATGAGTAAAGGTGATAGCACCTGGTTTCCCCACTTTGAAAGGCGATAGTGAGGTTGCAGTGATGTAACATGCAGATGTGAGTCAGAAATGAAGATAATGGTGTTTCTTTAAGACTTCCCGGAGCAGAATTGTGTCTGAGTCACTGGCCAAATGGAATGGTCATGTGTGGACAGTTAATCAAGTTCTTTATTCCTAGCTTCACTGATGGAATGGCAGGAGGTGAAATCTGTCTGTGGTCAGTGCAGGAAGGACCCACTCAACAGTGTTCGTCTCGCACTTGGGCTTCTCCAATAATAGATGTTCCATGTCCCAGGTCATACTTCCCAGTCTATTTTCACGGATAAACTTTCCTCAGCAAAAACAGAAAAAGAACCGGAAATCAGAAATGAATAGGACTAGAGAGCTCCGTTTAAAAACAGTAGCGGCAAAGCCCTGAATCCCATCACATGCACGCCCCTGTCATTTATAGCAGAGTCTGACCCACGCTCATCATAGCTGCTAGGTCTGCTTACGCAGGCCGCTCCTTGGTTCCGTTTCCACACTGATGGAGATGCCAGCAACATCACATGGGGCTTCTCCCCGCCTTCTTCCTAGCAGCACGTCCTGCAGTCTCAGCTTGGCTCTGCGGTGCCAGGAAGCGACCCCAAGGGGGCTGGCACCCTGATGCTTTGTCCTCAAGAAGCCCCCAGTTCACTGGTGGCAGCCGCTTCGGGGCTTGGTAGGGTAGAAAGGCTCTTCAGCAACTCGGGAGCCTGCTGACTGCCAGAGATGTGAGGGAGGGAGAAGCAAACCCCCAACCCCACCTGCCCTCTAAAAGTCGGGCTCCGAGCCTCTCGCGGGTTGATCTCTGCCTATATGTTGCCCCTTCTTGTTCTGGCTGCAACTTCTTACCATGAAATCTCTGGTAGGTTCTGTCACTTTTCCCTCAGAATTACACCCGATCCATGTTTTTTGTTTTTTCTTTCTGTTTTTGTTTCCTTTTTCATCTAAAACTTTCCCTTCTTTCTGAGATGATCTGGCAGCTGCTATCTCTGGTCAGCCATCTCGTCCGGGCTTTTTCCTTCACTCAGTCTTATCTGTAAAAAGATGGAGGGGAGGCCCACGGACCGTTGTCCTGTCTTCAATCTTTAGCTCTCGGTCAATATTTACAGTGGGTTTTTTTGTCCTTTGTTGAAGAATCAGCTGTATATGAAAATGGCTGGTTTGCAAACTCCTGGAGAGTAATTCTGATCCATAGGGGAAGGCACTGCTTCATATTAAAAAGGGACCCTCAGAGGAGCAGGAGCAGGTGGTATGATTTGAAAAGCAGTTGGCCAGGGGGCTCCGACCAAGACTGAACAAGCTTCACAGCTGACCTGGCTTGCAATCTCCCCTGTGGTCGTAGTGCACTTCTGCTCACAAGGCAGCTGGCTGCACGCAGAGTGGTCGTGTGGAAGAAAACGTTAGTTTGCGATGGCCCAGAGCGCAGGCTCAGGAAACTCCAGGCCCAGGAGGCATACTTTGGAGGGGAGGTGGGACCCCGCTGTGGTGGGGCATGAATAAGCTGATGCAGGAGGGTGCTTGTCCTGGGGAGGAGGAAGAGAAATACTGTGTGGGAAAGACCGCCACATGCGAGTCACTATCCCTATCCTGTTCCTAACTCACTTTGTACCCTAAGAGGTGTCTGTCATTCAACCTCTCTGGCCATCATTTTGTTCATATGTGAAAATGAGACTAGATCAATTTTTCCTTCCTTTATGTAGTTAAGATCCACTCAGCACATATTAAAGAGCACTTACTCTGCCAAGCTCTGAGGATTTAGTAGTGAGCACAGGTGGGTGTGAGCCCTTCCTGGGCTTTAGTCTACAGGGCTGGCTGAAGCACAGAGCACAGGGGACCGACTGAGGGCAGAGGAGGCTGAAGCAGCAGCAGCGGCCAAGTCTCATGGGACACATCAACTGTGTTCATCTTCATCCTGAGAAGAATTGGATTCTTTCACTCTTGGTCTATTAAAGGAGTTGGACTGGGAATCCCTCTAAATAAGAGATTTCATGAATTTGAGAAAATCAACCTATTGGTTTCTACTAACCCCTAACTCAAATTTAGCTTTCCCTTCAATTATAAATGTAGGCAACAAATTGCAATAGTAACAGCTCTTACCTGGGACTTTGCCACTCACAGAAGTCAGGTATCATCACATTATAGTTATTATGGATGTCTCAAATTACCATGTACTTTCAGTACTTTGAAATTACAGCATCTGTAGATCCACCCACTAGGTCTTGTCATTTATAGCATAAAGAAACATTTATTATTATATCATAAATTTGTCTTTTAAATGTTGATAACTTTTTAAATATAATTGGTTTCCTTTGTAATCCTTGTACTTTATTTTATACATTTAAAAAGGTTATAGGAGATGTCTAGGGACAAAAAAAATGGTAAAGAATGTTTGATTTGAAGTAATTGATCAAATAGGAGTTCTCTTTCCGGTAGTGAGACAGATTGGATAACGTGAATAAATTTCCCAATGGGAGAAGATGATAGGCTGAATATGCTTTTATATATGCATCCCTTAGATGATGAAGTGAGGACTCTGCGGAACCCCAAAAGGGAAGGAAAGCCAACTATTGCTTGAAAGTGTCTGCAGAATCCTGTAGAGTTTGAGAATCTCTGAAGGCTGCACAGAACTCAGGATAGGAGATAAAGTTTAGGTCAGAGTGCACTAAACTGAGCTCCGAAAAGGCTCCACCTGGGTGTAGGGACCAATGAGAAACATCACCAGAAGGGAGCAGTGAGGATGCTTTCTTTCAAACTACTAGTTGAGTAGGGGTGGATAGGTGGGTGGGGAGAGAGCACCCTTGACAATAATAAGTACAAGGTGTCCCTGTGTGGTCTGTGAATCCAGAAGTTGAGAATTTGAAGTGGTCCCAGTTCAATAGACCCTACTGGACCCCGGGCCACTAGTGAAAGAAAATGCAAGTGCTATCTGGAGGAATTCAACTTAACTCAGGCTTTAAATGTTTCTTAACAATGTTCCAAAGAAAATGAGCAGGCCGTGGTTTTAAATTACATCAAGTCAAGGAGATGAGACACTATGGATGGCAGGCAGAGAGTCAAAGACTTCAGATATCAGAAATTACAAAAATACGAAAGCATATTATATATGTAGAGAAATAAAAGAGAAACTTGGAAATCTGAGCAGGGAACAAGAGATATAACCAAGCATACTTGTAAATAAGGAAGGAAAAGTGTAATTGAAACTTGCATACTTGAATAAAACATTGCAGAAAGAAAGAATGGGGAAGAGACAGCATTCAAAGAAATAATGGGGGAGAATTCTCCAAATTTATTGAAAGACACTGATCCTTAGAATAAAGAGCCCAATGAAACCCAAGCCATATTAATATATATAGTCATAGATGTAGATATCGATACCAAAAGAGTAGGTTACCAAAGAGAATTGGAGAGGACAGTATCAGCTGCAGAGGAATGGCTCCATTAGACGAATAATGAAATTCTTAATATCAACAGTGGGACTCAGAGACAGTAAAATAATAAATTCAAAGTACTGATTAAATAACCAAGAATTCTATGCCAAATAAAACAAGGGAATGTGCATTTACCACCAAACAACCCTCACTAAATGGATTCTAAAGGATATAATTTAAACTGAAGGAAAATGACCTCAGATGCGTCATCTGAGTTGCAAGGAGAAAGAGTAAGCCAAGATAAATATATGACAGTCTAAACAAACTAATGACTATATATGAAACAAAAACAATTTATGGGGAAAATAAAGCAGGCTGGATTTAAAATGCCAAGTCACAGTAGCATACAAGTTGGGAGGGGGAACGGAAGGCCCATATACTGTCCGGGAGACGGTGGCTGTTGATCATCTGTAACTGTTACTAAATATGTTCGAAATAGTGCAAACTCTAATAGACCCAGTGTATGCCTTTGAAGGAAGTATAGGGAAAAGAACCAATGAGTAAAGAAAAATAAAACAGTCCAAATGAAGGGAGAGAGGAGAAAAGGAACAAGTAAAATAGGACAAATCAAAAGTTCAAAATGTAATGTTAGAAATAAAACCAAATCACTAATCACAATAAGTGTAAGTGGACTAAATTCTCCAGTTAAAGCTTCAATTTGTTATATTTTAGAAATAAAATTCAGCTGTGTACTCATTACAACACACACACATAAAATATGCAGAAAGATCAAAAGCCAAACAATGGGAAAGATAGACCAGGAAGATATTAAGTAAAAGAAGACAAGTGTAGTCATATTAGTATCAAAGGAGAATTCAGGCAAAAGGTTTTACTTGAAATAAGGAAATTTGCTACATAATGATAATTTCATTTACTGGGAAAATGTATTGATTTTAAATTTGTATGTACCACATGAATTTGTGTATAGCCTCGTAATAAATAAAGCCAGACCAACATAATTAAAGGGAAAAACTGTCAAATCCATCATCATAGTAGGAGATTTTAACGCACTTAGTAATTGGTAGTTCAAAAAGACAAATCAGTAAGAAAATAGAAAATGTGAACAGTAAAACTATGGAGCTTGAATTAGTGTGCTTGACTGCATCTGACATTTGTAAAAGACCCATCCTTTCAAGCACACATGAAACGCTTGCTGGGTTGACACACCCCAAGCATAAAGCTGGTTGCAACACACTTCAAAGGATCGGATCCACCTGACCACATTTCTTACCACCATGCAATTAAGTTAGAAAACAAGGCCAGTAGTATAATTAGAAAAGTCCACTCACTTGTAAATTTAATAACGCATAATCAAATTGAAATTAAAAGATTTCACCATCTAATTTTTTCACATCAAATGCATGGGATACAGTACTTGGAAGGAAGTGCTTGCCTTTAAGAAAATTGAGAAGGCTCAAAGTGGAGCTAAGATCGAATTAAATCAAAAACCCACAGAAATAGAAGGAAGGAAATTAAAAGGACAGAAGTTCACCTGATAGAAAAACATACAAAAGAAGAGATCAACAAAGCAAAAATGGCATATTTGAAAAGACCCGATTCATTTTTTTTAAAGACACAAATGAAATGGAATGGGAACAAGAACATAACCATAGATATTATAGAGAAAGATAAGAGCATATTAAGAACAGCTCTCAGCAGACTTCAGAACTTTGATATAATGGATGACTTCCTAGAGAGAGAGAACTTAGCAAAACAGACTGACGAGAAACACAAAATCGGAATGACCCCTTAAGTGTAATAGAAATGCAATCAATAGTCAAAATCTTTCCCATAAAGAAAACACTACAGCCAAATGGATTTATATAATTTCATTCTTGCACAGAGAATAGAAGAGATAACACTTTCAACTCATGTTTTGAAGTCAGCATAACCCAGACACCCTAACTGACAAGAACAGAAGCAGGAAGAAAACTACAGACCAAGCTTATTCATGAACATGGACACAGAAATTCTGAATAAATAGTATCAAACCAGAGCCAGCAATGAACTAAAAAAGATGATACATCATGATCATATTAGGTTTATTCCAGCAATTTAATTGATTGCTATTAGAATTTTGATTAAGAGAATTCACCATATTAACTAACAGATTTAAAAGGGAAAGTTATATTATCTCAATAAATAAAGGAAAAAATAGAATTCAACATCCAAATAATTTATGATGTTAAAAACATTGCTTAGCATATTTTTAGAAGGAATTTTCTTAACTCAAAAAAGGACATCAACAAAAAGCGCCCAGCAAACACAAAGGAGAAACATAGAATGCAATCCCTTTAAAATTAGGAATGTTCTTTAACATTGCATTAAGGTCTGAGCCAGCCCACAGCAGTCAAGAAAAGAAAACAGAAGTTGTAAGGGTGGGAATGTGAAATGGGGCAGCTGCCGTAGAACACGGCATGGAGGGCCCTCAAAAACTTACACACAGAATTCACATGTGATCTCACAATTCCAAAGAGCACTGAAGGCAGGGACATAGATATTTACACACCCATGTTCATATTATTCACAGTAGCCAAAAGGCAGAAGCCGCCCAAGTTTTCATCAACGGATGAACGGATGAGCAAAACGTGGTGTAAACACCCATCGGGATATTATTCTACTTCTAAAAGGAAGGAAATTCTGGCACATGCTATTATATAACATGGACGAACCTTGAGGTCAGTATGCTAAGTGAAATAACAAGACATAAAAGGACAAATACTGTATGACTCTACTTACAAGAGGGGCCCAGAGTAGTCAGATTCATAGAGACAGAGAGTAGAATGGGAGAATGGGGGTTTCCAGGGGCTGGGCGTGGGGCATGGGGAGTTAGTGTTTAATGGGGACAGAGTTTCCATTTGGGAAGATGAAAAAGTTCTGGACATGGATGGTGGTGATGGTTGTACAACAATGTGGATGTATTTAATGCCACTGAATTGTACACCTGAAAAACGGTTAAAATGGTAAATTTTATGTATCTTTCACCACAATTTTTTTAAAGTTGTAAGGATTCCCAAGAAGAAACAAAATGGCCTTTGTTATGGCTGCCCGTAATCAGTGCTGTCCTGAATCCAGTGCTTCCTACCAGGCCTGGGGTTATTTATCACCTAGGATTTGTGAATGGGGGTGTGTTTTCAGAAGCTATATGCAAAATTGCACGTAATTTTGCTGAGGAAAAGAGCAAAAAACTTTCATCGGATGGTCAGAGGGGTCTGTGACCGAGGAAGGTGTAAGAGCCATTCTGAGTCGCCCCCTCCCGTGCTGTGAACCTCCCCACTCCCGCCCCCTGCCGCTCTGCAGGTGTGTGGGCTGTGACCGACCCCTCCTATTGGCAATGGCACAGACCCTGCATGCCCTCCCACCTCCTTCTCCCTCCTGCACCCCTCCCTCTACCCCCCAACACCACTCTTCTCTTTCTCTCCTTCACTCAGGTTGTTTAAATATGATGCAATGTATATTCTTAAATATTTCTTGAACTCATTGAACAAGGTCTTATTTTTTAGAAGAGTGTAGCTCTGAAATCAACAAACTTCAGGATCTTACCTATTGCCCCTTATTTCCTGGATGGTAGTATTGCACAGCTCCAACTCTAGCTCAGGGCCTGGGACCCAGAAAGCCCTCGAACCCCTGCCGAATGACTGGAATCCTCCAAACCACGTTCTGCAACCATACACCATTTTCAACTAGATTTTCTTGCTGATTTCATGTTGTGCATTTAGTGTAGACCACATTTTAACAAACTGAAGACCTGCTCAGTCCCCTGGCCTTCCCCGGTGGTGGTGAGGACTCTCGGGAGGACCGTGGAGCAGGGCTTCTCAGAGGCAGCTTCAGAACACCAAGGAAATGAGAAATGTCGCCAGCTTAATTTGCACCCAAATGAATTCTGAGATGTTTCTTTTTAACAAAATGCTTTATTTCTATTTCTTACTGAGATACATTGTTAGATATACCTGTATGAAATATCAAAAAGGCATTTACATGCCTTGCTTTAACTCGCTGGTCACACAAAGTAGGTCGAAAAGACCTGAAATAAAGCAAAACAGAAACCAAGTAGTATGAGCCTTTAGGAGACACATGAAGAGAATCACTGTTGGTTTCTCGTGCACTGTGTGGCACGTCATGGTTAGTAGTCGTCGTAGTTGACGCTGGCTCCGTGCCTAAAGGAGTAGGGGCTCCGGGGACCAATCGCAGAGTCTTCATCGTAGTGACGTTGGTAGTAATCACCGTAGTACTCGTGCCCATTTCGATCTCTATTAAGCCAATAGGTGATGTCATCTTCAAATTTCTGGAGGAAAATAGAATGACAGAGAATGATTCAAGGACACACTCTGCTAAGACCACATCTGACCTATGGCTTTTCTCTATGGTGGTTTTTCTTCGATGATTAACAACTCTTACGACACCTTTGCAAACTTTTGCCATACTCATTCTAAATATACCCCGGACTTAAACATTTTTCTCTTTCTTGGTAAATAAAGCAAACATCTGCCAAATACAGTGACAACTGACCTGACCTTCAGACCGCATCTCACCATGGCAGACACTATCTTATGTCCCATTCCTGTGCCTGGCTCTCTCTGTATTGCACATTGTAGATGCTTAATAAATGTCAGCTGGATTAAATCAACCACTGCTCTGGCCTATCATGGCTCCACGGCAGAGTATTTGGGGCACTTCGGTGACTCTCTCATAGCTGTGTTGTTGGTTAGAGTGTGCGCAGGTGCATTTATTCATTCCACAAACACTATGAAGTGGGCACTGTGTGTCAGGCCCTGTGCTGAGCACTGGAGCACTGCCCAGAACAACAGAGTCTCTGCCTGCAGGAAGCCTACAGTGCCTGAGAGACAGATACAGGCACAGAGACAGTTGCAATTAATAAAAATAAAAGGGAAGGCGGACTGAAGCTGAGTAAGATGTGTAGAATGAAGTTCAGTTCTCAGCTAGGGCAACTGGTCTTTGCTATTAATCCATTTTTTAAAGGACAAATTTTTCTTTGGTGGTGGTGAAGGTGCAAGATGAGTTTAGATTGGGCCTCCTCGCATGTGTCAAAGCTCAGGACGTGGCGAGAGACAGTGTGAGGGCAAAAATGTGAAAGCAAAGATGGCCCCGCAGAGTTGAGCAGGTCACAGTTTTGGGTGCAGCTCCAGTTTTACTCCATGTGTGGTCAGAGCATCCCTGCATCCAAATCACAAATGCAGATTCTCAGGCACCAATCACTCTACATCTGGATGGAACTTTCTGGTCGTTGGGTCTCAGCAGTCCATTTTAATAAGACTGCCAGTGAATACTAATTAATACTTGAGAACTTCATGAGGCTGAAGCCCCAGCCTGGCCCGTGATTGTGGTCTCTGTGGCCCAGCGGCCATCTACTTTGGGTAAGCGGTGGGCCAGCTTGTGCCATGCTGAAGGGCATGAGTCAAATCCCTTACCACTGTTCGTTACACCTAGTGGCCATGTCATCTCCTGAGCCCATCTTAGCCTCTGCTTTGGATAGGGGGACACTGACTCCTTTGCCTGTCTCCAGCCTTTCGTTTCTCACAGTATTACATTTTTGGCCATACTGAAGTCTTGCTCTTTGGGTTTTCTCATTTTATATGCTTGTTTGGGGTTTTGGATTAAAATATAAATTTTCAATAAATTTTTTTTAAATGATGAATATAGAAATAATGCAGACTCAGATTTTTAAAATCTGTATGTAAGAGGGGAACAAAGAAAAAGGGGACCATCTCACTCCTTTGCCGAAGACCACCACCACCAGTAACATCTGGACGTGCTTCCTGGTAGTCTTTTTATGCATATATAGTTATTATAATCTTGTTGGATTCTCATCTTTATTCTGGTTTGGTCACCAGACATTATTTTAGCCATTTCCCCATGTTAACTCCTAATACCCATTTTAATGATGGTCATCAAAGAAATGCAAATTACTAAAAGATAATATACATTTTCATCTATCAAATATGTACATATATTTTAATTTTCAGTGAGAACACCAGATGCTGCTGAAGATTCTAGAAAATGGGTGCTCTCATATGTGACTTATGAGAGAATGCAATTTGACAATACTTAGAGATGCTTAAATGTGATTGTACCCTTGCCCCGGGAACTTCACTGGGCACCATGTGTTCCTAAGTAAAGGACAAGCTACACACAAAGATGCTAAGTACTTAGAATTATGCCTGGCACAGGGTTTGGCTATAAGTGTTTAGCTATTTGTGCAGCAAACAAATAAACAAAAAATTATATCTGCGTAACAGACACACAGGGAATAACCAATATGTCCAATGGTTGGGAATGGGAAGGAAATTATGATACAGCCACATGCTCTCATTTTATGAAGCCATTAAAAATGATCTAAAGGGTTTAATTTTTTTCACCTATTGCAGCATTTTGTATCCACCCTCTACATGAATCACGTGCTCATTTAGAAGAACACCTCCAGCTGCCCCAGTTGGAGATGCTGCCTGTGAACAATCCATCTGCTCTCCGGCTGGGTGGGCAGGCTGTGGGTTCTCCCCGCTACATCTCGCAGAGAGCTCAGTTTGTCCGTCACTCTGCAGACAGACACCTCTGCAGCAGGACCTGTGGTTTTAACCCTGCTGCTGTTACCTGTACCTACACCCCAGCCGGGAGTCTGTGATTATAAACTCTTTTTCCTTAATTTGCTGAATTTGTCCACGAATGCTATCTAGGCATAATTGTAAACCATCTTTCCCACAAGTGCATTGATGAAATTTCCCCAAAACATCTGCAAAGACCTATCTCTCTTTAAAAGTCACTTTTCATCTCTTCCCATTATCACACAGGTCCTTGCATCCATATGTTTCTGACATTTTTTGAAGTAAATCTGAAAAGGTTTTGGGGGCATTCTGAGTTATTTTAAAGATGACCACACAAAACTGTTCATCCAAGTTAAAAGGGTTCAGGGGAAAATCAGTGTCTCGATGAACCTAAGTCCCAGCCACTGTGGCCCCTGACTTCTTTGGATCCTGCCTCCCAAACACGTCCTGGCGGAAACTTCCAGCTGCTGTGTAGACTCCTCGTAATGTCATCCACTGCCTGATAGTGCTGGCCATATAAAGGGGCTCATACTCTTGGAATGAATGGAAAATCCTCCTTTTCTGTGAGCTGTTTCCCGACCCAGGCCTCTGTCCGCACCACCCCGCCGGGAGAGCCCGGCCTCCAGCAGGAAGCAGCACCCACCGCTTCGTCGAAGCCCATGTAGAGGAACTGCTGGTACCACTGCTGCACGTCGGGCCGGGTCCGGTCCCACAGCTGCCGCTTCTGGCGCTTCAGGCTGCCGAGGAATTCTTTGGCTTTGTTCTCATCGACAGCCACTTTAGTCTTGGCTGGAGCAGGTGCTGAAATGAATCATCGATTCCCCAGCCCCGATGCACAAAGAATGATTTCTCATCGGGGTGAATCACCGTTATACACCCCGCCCCCGCCCCCATCACGTACAGAGTGGCTTTGACCCTCAACTTCTATGTGTGTGCGGTGAGATGCAGCCTCACGCTTCCTGTTACTGACCGCTCCTACTTGGGAACAGCCATAGAAAGGGACGCAGCCTAACCTTCACCTTCTAGGTGCTCGAGGCAGAAAGGGAACGCAGCTCGTGCCCTGCAGCCCACTCTCCACGCCCAGCGCCAGGCCTCGCCAGCGGCTAGCGGCGCACCCCTCGGGCTCTGTGTTCAGGAGACAGGCTGGGTACCAGTGCCACACGGGTGCACAGTGCATGTTCATGGTCTGTGCACACAGGAGAGGGCCGTGCCTGCTCAGGAGACTACGTGCGGATGGAGAACTCGTGCTGAGCAGGGGCCAGACGGCGCCTAGCCGCACAGCTCCGTTCTCCTATCAAGAAGCCAGAGCACCCGGCGCCCCTGCGAGCCAATGGCTCTCGGCCTCACAGGCTCACTGAGGATCCGACTGGGTCTTGAAGGGTACTGACCCTTCACCTCTGCTTCCTCTAACGTCCTTCCATCACAGTCTCAGTTGTTTGAAGGGGACTGCTTCTGCAGGGTGTGCTCAGGGGAAGCCGCTGTGCCATCAGGCTTGCGGTCTAGTTCTGAGCCCCTGTCCCTTCATCTATAAAACTGGGCCGACAGTCTCTATCTTGGTGGTGTTAGGAAGAATGCACAGGATAATGGAAGTAATTCACCCGATGTGTCTGTGGATCACATGGATAAATATCAGCAGGGTTTGTTTTTTTACAAACCCTTTAGGGCTTGTTACATTGTTTTGTATACAGTAGGTGCTCATTATGTGTTTCTTGGTTTGAACTGAGTAACGGCTGAGGGATACACACCTAGGTGACGCTCCTGTAGCCACACAGCACAGGGAGGGGGACCCTCTGAGCCACCTTGGGGGTGGGGGATAAACCAGGGCTTCGTGGGTGTCTGAAGTGCTGGGAAAACTCCTGGGAGCCCCCCCCCAGGAACTCCTGCCCCTGAGTGGAGCCTCCTGTGCTCCAGTCACCTGCGGGGGTCCCTGGGGGGCGCCAGGGAAGTATGGGAAGAAGTGCTCAGGGCTGCTCTTTGCGGGGTGGACTTCAGCCTGCTAGAATCGTTTCTAAAAGGGATACTTAGTTTTACGGATGCAGATGAAAGTTGGGAGATGGAAAATGACATTCACAAGACCACACAAGTGAGCCAGCTCACCTAACTGACTACAGTGGGCCCAGAACCTGTATGTTGTGACTCCCAGACGTTCAATTTCTACATTTTGCTGCTGTCCACCACATTTATCTTAGGAGCATTATTCACAACAGAGGTTAGTAATAGAAAGATTTTCCTGTTTCTATGCCCTTCCCCAGTAGCTAACTGGATGTATAGGCTACCACAGCAATGCCGTCCCATGCCCACCCCGCCAACTGAGGTTTTGTGTGCTCTGAAAGATAGGCTCTAAATTTAGATACGTGTTTCATGGTTCTGAAATAAAGAGCATTCAATTAACACTGTAGCACTGTTTCTTTTGAGTCCACACTGACAGCTTTCAGAAAAACAACCTTCAAACATTTACTGGCAATAATATTTATCTAATAAAATACCACAGCCCCTACCCGTACAATAAGCCCTTCAGATCTTCTAACCTTTTAAGGAGTAAACACTTTTGATTTTCCAAATACAAGACTCCAGTGAGCACACTGAATATTACCATTTCATTTCCATCCAGTTAAGAATGCATCCCTTATCCACTTGGGGTATATTTACCTTCTCGTTTTTGAAGCATTAGCTTGAGTTTATTTCCACTTATGCCACCTAAAAAAATGAAAATTGAAACCAGTTTCAGAGTTACACTGTACCCTTTAAGTTATCAAATGCAAAAATCAGAGTTGGAAAAAAGAAGTGCATGCCCCACCTTGATTTGGCAACATGGTAGTTTCGCATTATTTGCTGCTTGCTACATTCCCTGTCGTGCAGGAAAAACAATTCAGCTTGCCCAGGGCTAATACTGGCGACAATGACCATGGCTGACCAAGGGCATTATGATTTGAACTAGTGCCTAGGAAAAGTGACATTGTTCTTTTAGCCTCTGTCTCATACGCCACATCCCTGCAAACCTTTATTTCGTGGTATAATGGGTTGAATGGTGTCCCCTCAAATTCATATCCACCAGGAACCTCTGAATGTGAGCTCATTTGGAAATGGGCTCTTTGCAGATATACTTTGTTAAGGATCTCATGATGACATCATACTGGATTTATAGTAGGCTCTCAATCCAGGGACTGGTGTCCTTACAGGAAGGGGAGAGGAGCTAGGGACAGCAGCCGTGTGAAGACACAGGCAGGCAGGAACGGGAGTCAGGCTGCACCAACCGAGGAATCTGCCTTAGTGCTCTAAAAAGTCAGCCTGGTTTTCTAGCTTGCCCGACCATCCTATAATCAAGCATTATTTGTACCATTTACTGTTATTGGTATTCAGTTTTAAAAGTATTTCTAATCAGCATAATCATTTTAATAGAAAATAACATGTCTGGCCTGATAGAACACCCCCTCCACCCAGTGAACTGCTCTGAGGACTTCCAGAAGCCTCTGCACACAGAAACAAGGCCTGTCTCAGAAAGAGTGAAACCAAAGCCCCTGGAGACAGCACCCCCAGAATCCTAAGTACATCTTCAGGCGTAAGGAACTAGAGTCTGGCCCCAGGATGGAGAAATGCATTGAGGTGGTGGCCGCCACCTTCTTCTGGATTCTTAACCTCTCAGTCCACGGACAGGCTTCAGGGAGTCTGGAAAGGTATCAGGAATTACATTTGTATCTGCACAGGCACAGTTTTCTGGGAATAGGAACCATAGCTTTTGCCAGACTCTCGAAACTGTCACCCAAATAAGATTAAGATTTCTTGCTTTATTTGTCAATAAAATGTCAGTATAACTGGAAAAAAAAATTTCAAAAAGAGTCCCTGCTTAAAGAATTTACTTTGTAGTTGGGAAGAAAAATAATCATAGCCAAGAGTCACAAACTGGTTGCCCATACCTGGACTCGATCTGTGGATGCATTTTATTAGCATGCCCAGTGTTTACAAAATTTGAATTTGAACTCTTCTGGGCCTGGGTCACTCAGCACACCCAGGGTTCACGAGCAGCCACCTCACCTACCCGCCCCTGCAGACATTTGGATTAGACTGCTGTCCGACTGCAGGCAGGGTGGTTGTGCCATCCAGGGAGCCTGCTGGCCTGGTTGCTGAGATGGAATAGGGAACCTGCTAGAATTTACTAAGCCTATTTCCCAATAAGTGCCTCCCTCAGGATTCCTGGGTAGGGTGGCCACACTTTCTGGCTCTCCAGGGAGAGCCCCAGCATATACCTATTATCCTGGTAAATTAATGAGAGTGCCTCCTTTCGCTCTCAAGTGTTGTGGCTTGCATGATAAATTAAATGGCTACCCTATTTTGAGAGGTTTAATGGCATGGAAATGGCTTGGGGAAATCTCTAGGGACCACACTGAAGGGCAAGGGACAGAGGTGGTTGCTGCCCTCACATCCTACATCTCAGCAGGAGGGCTGAGAGCGCACGGCTGAGAGCGCACGGACGTTGAGCGGGGCTATTCGTGCATTGCGCGTGCCCTGTGGGAGAGCTATGTTTTCATCGTCTGTGCTCAGGTCAGTCTACACTGATGTGTTCGTTTAAAAAGCAACTGCAACCGCAGGCTGCATTAATCACGACTATAGAAAAAAGGAAGCAATTATCCTGCTCTGTTCGGTCACTGCTCTGAGCAGACCTCCCCTATACCATTCTGTTCAGTTCACAACATTTCACACGAAGAAGGTCACAGAAAAACTGGAGTTGCAGTCAAAGGAGGGGACCTAGACATTTGTTATATGATAGAAAACTTAGAGGAATTTAAGCGTTTAACCTGGAGAAATGAAACTCGTGGGAGGAGAGCTATGGCTCTAAGGGGCCACTGGGTCATAGGATAGGGCATGAAGTAAGGTTTCCAACACCTGGGCAACCACCTGAAGATGGAACAAGTGGCCCCAAGAGGTTCCTGAAGAAGGGAACTCCAAGGCGTCTGAGCATAAATTAAAGAGGAACACCGGCCCAGGCTCCTGCAGGGGCAGTTACCTAGTTAGATGGGGGGAGGGCTATCTTAAAGGCTGTGCTTTCCTTCCACCCTTAAGAGTCAATGAAGAAATCTCTGAAAATATTTGCCAAGGCAGACGGATTCATTCCTTGGCACTAATATTAGCATTCATTAATATCTTAACATTTGTCGATCTCTAATAGCTCACATGGTAGCACATACAGAATTAAGTACGGTCCCTCCATCTGTTTGCCTTCTGTAAAAGTGCTTAACAATTAATGAACAAAATGTGGTCTGATGTTGAAATAGACATTTAAGCATTTGTGATGAGGCTGCAATTTCTTGCAGCAAATGTGTGTCACTACCACTCCAGAAATGAGAGCCTCCCCAGACCTTACCTAGACAACTGAAAAGCACAAATAAGTCCCAAAATATGAATTATGAATGCTGCCACTGTGCCATTTACTACACACTGAATTACATATTAATATATACGATTGGACACCACACTAAATTTGTTTGAAAAAAGTGATAAAGAACAATAGTAGCTGTGATTTTTTTTCCTGTAGTATGGATTTTTTACCCAACATCATCAGTTATTAATTCTAGGCTGCGATGATAGCAAGCCCAAATTCATTAAATCCAGCTACCTGGCATTTGATCTGGCAAATTCAGAACTGCACGATGCCCCTCTTGAAGGCGCTAAATATTAATAAGTTGATCAAGAAGGGGCCATGGTCATTTTCTCCATTAAATGTTTTTGGGTATCATAAAAAGCCATCTTTGGGACTCTACATAAAGATTTTATGTCATAAGAACTTTCACATTCCAGCCTGATAATGATAATGTGTTAACTGACTCCTGTCACTCAGTTCTTGGTATGAACTAAATAAAATTCAAGTCCTGAAAACGAATGGCTCACTGGCCTTATTCAGACGTGCTTGTTAAAATGGGGGGAATCAAGAGGGGGAGGCAGGTAAATCATGCAGTGGGACGTTATTGATTAGCTTCACATGCGGTTGTAATTGAGAACAGTAATCCTCCCCATCTGAACAAGCCGGGCTGCTCTAGCAACCCGGGTTCCACCCCAGGGGACTCCTACTGCATGACTCCGCCTCCCCTCAACCTGGCTTTCATACCTGTTTTGAATAAGCAAAATACAGAAACTGAGCAATCAAATGAGTTTTCCTTTTTTCAGACGGTGCCCAGCTACTGGGCAGTGGGGACAAGCACCAGTTTCAGGCTCCTGGGCAAGTCACTTCACACCTTCCAGTCCCGTTTCCTTAGCGGGTCACAATACCTGCCTCCCGGAGTTGTCAGCTTCAGAGCACTCATGTGTCCATGAGGCCACTTGTGAACCATAAAGGCTCATAGCAACACAAGGCGGTAACTCAGGACAAAATGTACAGTTTCAGATGGCGTTTCTCAGGTGGGATCTGCGGACCCCAGGGTTCAGACGTCTGGCACCCGCCAAACTGCTTCATTCTGGGTGTGCGTGTGAATGCACTTTTTACAGAGAACCAACAGGGAATTTTCAGAGTTTTGAACAGATTCGCTGCTGAGAGCTCCATGAAGTAGGAAAGATAAAGCATTACTCCTTTAAGAGCGTTTCCCCTCTCTGGGGTGTGAGGCCTGCGCGGGGCTTTGCAGACTGCAACTCAACCCAGCCAGGGAAACGCAATGTCCACTCTGTTGCGCAGCCACTGCCTGGAAGGAGGTCGTGGTGATGGTGCCACTTGCCTCCCCTCCGTCCAGGGAGCACCACTCGCTTAAAGCCCCGCTTCCCATTGCCCCTTACGTTAAGCCCCGGAAACATTTCTTACGCACAAGGTTACCCAGAAGAGACCCTCCCCTTGACCTTGGTCCTCTCTCCACCTGCCCACGGGCACCACTTCGCACTCGTGCAAGTGCAACCCCAGACCTGTGTCGGGTCGCTCCCTTGGCCCTGCCTAGGCTAAGGATGGGGCCCTACTCCCCAACCCCATCACCAATTTCTCTCCCCGGGCATCCTGGCAGCGCAGCGCTGGTCCAACTCCACCCTCGGGTGAGCACCGCTCTCAGCATGGTATCGCCCCACTCACCTGGGCCCAGGCACAGCAGCAGGAGCAGCGCCAGCCCGATCAGGGCCAGGACGGCGGGCCGCGCGGAGGAGGCGGCCATGGCGGCGGCAGGTGGGCAGGAGGGCGAGGGGCACACGGCGAGCTGCTGCAGGAGGACTGAGCGCGGGAGAGGGGCGCAGGCGGGCAGGCGCTGCTGCGAGTTATCCCTGCGTCGTCGCTGCCGGGGCGGGACCCGGCGGGTGGGCTCCGGGCCAACGGGCTGCCGGCCAGGCGAGCGCCACGGAGCGCGCTCTCCCGCGCCCAGCCCGCGGGAGCCCCGGCCCCCATCTCCAAGGCCAGGGATGCTTGGACGGAGGGGCCCCTGGAGAACCCGGCGGCGAGGTGCCACGTGGCCGACGCTGCCCGCTGCTAAAGCTGGGTTCCAGCGACCCAGGGAAGGGCTGAAGGCATCCAGGAGCAGGGAAAAGAAGGACGACCGGCCCCCCTCCCCCGCCATGCCCTGGGCGCACTTGCCCGATCCCAGCGCTCGGATCTGTCCCTTGCTCCCGCTTTCTCCCCTGCCCCAGCTTCACTTGGCGCTGCTAATTCTTTGCCCCCTCCTCCCCCATCTCACTCACTCCTGGCGGCTCCTGGCCTTGCTCCTGCCTGGTATATAAAGTGGCCTTTGGAATTTCCTTAATTCCTGAGTTGCGCTTAACGGTGCCTTTGGCAGTGCTATGTTTTGTGATATTTTGAAAGACTCCACAGTCTGGGTTCAGAGCTTCAGTCCAGGAAATCATCGCACCCAAACCACTCCAACAGAAAAGCCGTTGAGAAACCAGGTCTGTAATCCAGGCACACTCCAGTGATACTAAAGTTGAGGCCGGATGAGAAGGCAGAACTTCATCCCAGCACCAGGCCTGTTGAAATACAGGGGACACAAAAGGCGGTGTGGTGCAGTGAACAAAAAACTAAAAGAAACTTATGCCAACTGACTTTGAGCAGGTCACCTGATTACTCTCTCTAGGCCTGAGCTGCAAAAGGGCTAACTTTCTGCCTTTCCCATCCCAGATCTGCCCTGAACTCAGCTGATTACCGCTTTTCTTCTTCTAGGTTCTCATTTTTATACCTTCTCGTCATATAATTAGCTCTCCATGTAATGCACTTGGATTTCTCTAGCAGGCAGGAGAAAGATGTCTTTTAACATTAAGTTAGCAAAGGCAGATGGTGGCAGACCAGTGAAAAAAGTGTGAAGTGTGGCTGAGAGTGAAATAACAGTGCTGCCCAAGGTGCGGAGAGATGGAAGGATAACATCATACATCCAGTTATGTTGGGGAAACGCTCAGGAACCCTTGAGGAAACTGTGGAATGCAGTATAAGATTAAATAGAGCAACTAGGCATGCATTTACTTTTGCCCGAGGACAAGAAATTTATCATTAGGAGGAAAATCAAAGCAAATAAAAAGCCAATGCCCTGTTTGAATTGATTTAGAACAGCAGTCCCCAACCTTTTTGGCACCGGGGACCAGTTTCATGGAAGACAATTATTCCATAGACCAGGGTAGGGGGATGGTTTCTTGATGATACAAGTGCATTACATTTTTGCACACTTTATTTCTGTTATTATTACATTGTTAATATATAATGAAATAATTATACAACTCATCAGAATGCAGAATCAGTGGGAGTCCTGAGCTTGTTTTCAGCAACTAGACAGTCCCATCTAGGGGTGATGGGAGACAGTGACAACCTGAAGTGTGTTGCTTATGTCCAGTCCATAATCTCTTTTTGGTTGCTGTCACTGCAGAAAACCCTGTTTCACAAAGATAGGATGTTGGAAATGGAAGCAGGCTTTTCAGTGCGTTTGTGGCAAATCTCAGGATATTCTGCTTGACTTTAATCCAGAACACATGGAGATTTGAAGTTGTCTCAAATTTTTAAGGCCACCGTCATTTGAGATCTCAAGCAGTTGATCCTCTTCTAGCATGGACAGAGTCCATTTACCTGGCTTATTCCCAAATGGGTCACAGATCCATTCCTTCTCAGTTTGGGGGTTTTTTGTGGTTGGGAAGTAATATTCAAACTCTTTCGAAAGCTGAGATAGGTGATCATGCACCAGCTGGGAGAAAGAAGGCCCTGACTCAGTCTCTTTCAAAACCTCTGCTATGTTTGAAACATGTCAAAAATCCCAATGTTCACTCATTGCCCCCATAATTCCAGTTTGTCTTTGAATGCAGCCACTTTATCTGCCGACTTGAACACAGTTGTCATTCTCCCCTGAAGTGACAGATTGAGTTCGTTGAGCAGGTTGAATATGTCACACAAGTAAGCAAGTTTTGCAACCCATTCTGTGTCACTGAAATGTGCTGCCTGTGGTGACTGTTCTTCTAAAAGAAATCTCTGGAGCGGCTCTCCTAACTCAAAAACTCTGGCCAGTGATCTACCTTTAGAAAGCCACCTCACTTCAGTGTATAAGAGAAGATGTGTGTGCTCTGTGTCCATTTCCTTACAGAGCTGTGCAAACAGACATAAGTTATGGACACGTACTTTAATGTGGTTGATAATTTTAATTACATCCTACAAAATGTTGTGTAGTTCAGGTGACGTTTTTCGGCTAGCCAGCATTTCTCTATGGATGACACAGTGTGTAGACTCACATTCAGAAGCGACCTCCTTGACCCGAGTAGTGAACCAGAAAGCCATCCAGTCATGACATCTGCTCCATCTGTGCGTATACCACACAAAATGACCAATTCAGTTTTCCTGATACATAATCATTCAAGGACTTGAATAGTTCTGCAGCTGTCGTGTTGGTTGGCAACAAAAGTACACATAACGCATCCTCATGCACATCCTTCAGAAAAATATATCGCACAAAAACAAGCATTGTTGCTTTGTTGTCAACACCGGTAGACTCATCAACCTGGATCACGTACCACAGTGACTCATTAATCCTTTGTAACAATTGTGCCTCAATATCTTCTGCTATTTCGTCAATTGGTGCTAGCCAAAAGAGGAACGCGTGCCACCTTCTGAGCTGCAGCCTCTCCTAAAAGTTCATGGCAAATGTCCTTAGAAGCAGGCAGGATCAACTCTTCACGAATAGTAAAGGGCTTCTTAGCTTTAGCAATGTGGTTAGCCACTAAGAATGATGCTCTCAGTGCAGACACGTTTGATGAAGTGGTGGCCTTCAATAATTGCTTCTGTTCTTCGTGTTCACGTTTTTTTCCTTTGAAAAATTCCAAAGCCATGTTTTTTAATGTGGGGTGCTTAGTCCCCATGTGGCAAAGCAGTTTTGAAGGTTTCCTGGCTTCACTGAATAGCTGGTCACCACATATTACACAATACAGCTTGGAGAATGTGAATCACCTGTTGCAATGAACCTATAATTTAAGTAGGACTCTTGGTATCTTCTTTAAATGCAGCTTTCATTTTGTTGGCAGTCTTAGAGTCTTCTGCTCTCTCATCATTGGGTCTTGCCCCCATTGAAAGATGCTCTCCAGTGACTTTTGTTTTTTACTCATTTTTGCTAGGGTTAGGTTTAAGTGCTGGATTCTGACTTAAAGCCTGCCACCAGATGCAGCTTAATTGTCACTTGCCACTCCCTGATAGGGTTTTGATATGAGTCTGTAAGCACTTGTTTTTTTATGGTCTCTGTATAGTCAAACCTCTCTGCTTATGATAATCTGTAGTTGCAGCCACTCCCCAGCACTAGCATCACTGCCTCAGCTCCACCTCAGATCATCGGGCATTAGATTCCATAAGGAGTGTGCAACCTAGATCCTTTGCGTGTGCAGTTTACAGTAGGGTTCACACTCCTATGAGAATCTCATGCCATGGCTGATCTGACAGGAGATGGAGCTCAGGTGGTGATGTGAGTGATGGGGAGCGGCTGTAAATACGGACGAAGCTTCACTTGCTTGCCTGCTGCTCACTTTCTGCTATGCAACCTGGTTCCTAATAGGCCACGGACCAGTACCAGTCTGAGACCTGGGGCTTGGAGACAGCAGGTTTAGAACATACATTAAACATAATAACTATAATGTCTTGTTTATCTTGCGGAGATCATCCCCTGACCCCAAATCTCTACCAATATCTCCTAATAGAACTTCTATATTCTCTTAACTATCAGGAACTTATCAGCACTGAGGTCCTGCAGCCAATGCGGACAGGATTGTCTGCAGAGTTGTCTTTTTCCACATTTTGGCAGCTGACTTACATTTTACACCCTCTCACCCCTCCCTTTGCATTTACAGCTGGCAATGCAGACTAGCGATTTTATTTTTTGTTAATTCAAAGATTCCAAGGAGGAAAAAAACTAATCAGCTCATACTGTTGTAGGATTTGAAGATAAGGTAAATATTGAATCCTAATTTTTAT
>NW_012155062.1:7287787-7359520 GCF_000956105.1 Propithecus coquereli | reverse complement strand
ATCTCCTAATAGAACTTCTATATTCTCTTAACTATCAGGAACTTATCAGCACTGAGGTCCTGCAGCCAATGCGGACAGGATTGTCTGCAGAGTTGCCTTTTTCCACATTTTGGCAGCTGACTTACATTTTACACCCTCTCACCCCTCCCTTTGCATTTACAGCTGGCAATGCAGACTAGCAATTTTATTTTTTGTTAATTCAAAGATTCCAAGGAGGAAAAAAACTAATCAGCTCATACTTCTGTAGGATTCGAAGACAAGGTAAATATTGAATCCTAATTTTTATGGGCCAGTATTAAAAAAAATAAACCTTGATTATTATTTTAAGTATAGAATTGGTAAGACAAATTAAGGATCCTACAGAAAGATATTTTAAAATAATTACCAATAAGATGATGAAAAGAACATTTCCTGGGAATTAGGCCATTTCCTCTTCCCAGGAAGGGAATGGAAATGGACTCTACTCGCCTGCCACCTCCAAACTGCTCAAGCCAGCCTGGGGCTGGGGAGGCAGCAGCGTGTTCCACGTGAAGGACAGTGACGAGAAGGCATTGCCAGGAGAGTGTACTGAAGGTAAATCTTTTTGAAGCTAAGTTTACATTTTCTAACCAAGAAGATAAATATGATTGCCATTTGATATAAGGGACCCAGTTGGCCATGACTTAGGGCTACAGTGTTTACTTACAAAACAAAAATGATTTCTGGGAGATTTTACAATTCCCAGATAAATGGGACATTTACACACCTTAAATAATTACCAAACTCTCCATCACTGACAGTAGTGGGAGCACACTCTAATATTTTTATTGAAATATAACAAAATACAGAAAAGCACAGAAACCAAGTGTGCAACATAATGATTAAGAAACAGCATTATCAGCAGCCAGGTGGAACATAATAGTTTAGTTTGAGGCAATCCTCTTTTAAAAACATTCCATTAATTTATTTTCATTTCATTAATTAATAAAAAGAGGTGTTAAAAGCATAAGATTCATGATTTGTCAGTTGAATGCGATCCAATTCATTTCAATCCTCTATCAATATCTAAATGCTCAACTACCTCAAAATGCTCTGCATTGCCTGGACAGTATTCCAGAGTGAAATGTCTTCCACTTCAGTATTCTTGTCTGTCAGATGCATACATCCGTAGAAACAGCTGATCACCACCAATAAAATGGGGTACATAGCACTTTCATTTACCTACCTCATTTAAGTCTTTTATCCTTTTCGTTCTTGCTGAGTCTGGGGTTATTTTGATCCTACTTGTGAAGGGTTTTATTTCTCTCTCCCGTGAAAACACACAAGAGTCTGATTTTAAAGGGGAGCCAGGGAGGACAGGCAACTTTGATTTGGCTCCAACGGGCTTTCAGTAAGAGGTTCCAAGTGTGATGAAAGTCCCTCATGTTCCCCACAAGAGAAACAGCTCTCTAATAAACCATGAGTGAGCCTCAGTCTGCCTTCAGAGGGATCACTAAGCTCAGGTGTTCTTCCTGGAGACACTATATCATTTCTTGAGTCCTTATCTAAGTTCCTTTCCATTTTGTTAATTTGTTCAACAGTATTTACTTACTGTCTTAGTCCTTTTGGGCTGCTATAACAAAATACCATAAACTGAGTGGCTTATAACCAATAGAAATGGATTTCTCATAGTTCAGGAGGCTGGATGTCCAAGATCAAGACACTGGGCAGAATTGGTGTCTGGTGCTGACTGGCTTCCTGGTTCACAGATGGCACCTTCTTGAGGTGTTCTCACAGTATGGAAGGGGTGAGGGAGCTCTCTGGGGTCTCTTTTATAAGGGCACTAATCCCATTAATGGGGGCTCCCGCTCATGACCTAATCACCTCCCAAAGGTCCCATCTCCTGATACCATCACCTGGGCAGTTAAGATTTAACATATGAATTTGGGGGGAACACAGACATTCAGTCTATAGCATTTATAAAATGCTATCATTAGAACTATATACTAGAGTATTTATGAGTAAAATGATACAATGTACAGGGTTTGCCATAAAATATTTCAGGAGAAACAATTGTCAAATATTGATAATTATTTTGCCAGGAAACCACTTACACAGTCCTTGACCCCAGTTGTGATGTGTGTAGGTGCTATGGTCTGAATGTTTGTGCCCGCTCCATCAAAATCATATGTTGAAATCCTGGCCCCCAAGGTGATGGTATTGGAGGTGGGGCCTTTGGGATGTAATTAAGTGATGAGGGCAGAGCCCTCATAAATGGGATTAGTGCCCTTAAAAAAGAGGCCCCAGAGAGCTCTCTTGCCCCTTCCGACATGTGAGAACACAGCGAGAAGGCACCATTCTATGAACCAGGAAGTGAGCCCTTGCCAGACACCAAATCTGCCAGTGCCTTTATCTTGGATTTGCCAGCCTCCAGAACTGTGGGAAATCCATTTCTGTTATTTATAAGCCTCCCAGTTTATGGTATTTTGTTATAGCATCCCAAACAGACCAAGACAACAGGGGATCATTATGCTGTTCTCTGTTTGTGTATATTTATACATTTTTATAATAAAAAGTTAAAATATAAAATCTTAATGACACCAGTAACTATAGAATATATAACATTCACATACCTTCAGACTCTCTATTTAGCCCTTAAACATATAAAGCAGTAATTTTTTTCTTATATTTTCTATAGTTTTCCCAATTTCCCCAAAACTCAATTCTTGAGTATATTCTCTGCATCTTCACAGCTTCATAGCTTTGCTTACAACATTCCCACCCTCTGGGATGCCATAGGGCCCTCATCTCTGCTAGTCAAAACCCTACTGTTCTAGTTACCTATTACTGCTTTAAAAATGACCCCAGACTTACTGGCTTAAAACAAACACTATTTTATTATATAGTTCATGATCCCATAGATCAGGAATTTGAGAAGGGCTCAGCTGATTGGTTCTTCTGCTCCATGTGGTATTGATGGAAATTATTCAGTGGGACTCAGCAGGCAGATGGGCTGGACTGAAGAGTCCCAGACAGCTCCATTCACCTGTCTGGCACCTTGGTGGGGATGACTGGAAGGCTGGACTCAACTAAGATTGTCAACTGAAGTGCTTATGTGTGACCTCTCGAGCATGGTGGAGTAGGCTCCCAGGGAGAGAATTCCTAGGTCAGGTATTCCAAAAGACAAGAAGAGAAAGCTCCCTACCTTATCTTGGTAACTGACACAAATCAATGCCATTGTATTCTATTGATCAAAGCAGTTACAAAACCCACAGGCATTCAGGAGGAGGAATATAGCTATAGGGATATTTCTCAAAGAGAGAACTTCAAAGAATTTGTGGGCATCTGTAATCTGCCACACCCACTCACCTTTCAAGCCTGAGCTCTGATGCTACCTCCTCCAAGGGGATTTCCTACTTCTCCTTTTGGGCCAGGGGCATAATTACTTTTGAATTCCTGTAATATTTCCACTCCCCCTCAATATTTTCCCACTGTACCTTAGATTTATGTGTGTGCCTTATTTCTCTTTTCTCTCTTGGATTTTAAGATTTTCACTCCTCAATTTTTTTGTTCTCTTTTGAACCAAACACTCCATAAATAGTTGATGAATGAATGAATGTCATCATCTAAAAGTGAATCTGTGATTATACAGATCTTGTATAAATGGGATCATTTCATATGACCCTGTTTTTGTTTTTTAAGTTCGATATTAGGAAAGTATATGGTGCATATAATAACAGCTCACAGCAACAGCCAGGAACAGTAATATGAAGGACCATGGCAGAGAGACAACCCTGCCACAGGCCAGCCCTGAAACTGTCTACACCAGTGCCCCAGCAACCATGGGGTTAACAGTGGAGCTCAGTGGTGGGTCCTCAAAACTCCTTTCCTGTTTATTAAGCAAGTTTCCATGTTGGAATTTTAATAACTTTTGCCATTTGAAATAACTAACTGAAGCCAAAGGCAGGAAAAGGGAAAAAGTTTCCTTTCAGTCTAAAAAAAATATTGAGAAGCACAAAGTCCTTATTATGCAAGGCTCTAGTTCACAGAAGGGTTCTGTGTGCAGGGCTAGCAAAGAGGTGCCAGGACCCACAGGCAGATGTGGCCCCTGAGTGACTGTGCCCAGGATCCCACAGGGGACATGGCTCCTTAGTAACTGTGCCCAGGACCCCCCAGACAAATGTGATCCCTTAGTGACTGTGCCCAGGACCCCACAGGGGACGTGGCCCTTAGTGAATGTGAGCAAAAGTCCCCAGCCAGTGAACCTGGAGACAGCCAAAGAAGCTCTGGGAGAAATGGGCACCTTATCCATAAGGGACCTCTGGCAAATGAGATGACATTATTAAAACAGATGAACACATGTTTTCAGTCTCTTTCAAACTTCAATTTTCATCATTTTAACCAAAAATTTACTGAAATTCGAAGGAGACTATGAAGACATTGTCCAGATGGCCACGGTTGAAGAGTAACACAGATGGCCATGTTAGGAAACTCCCCATTGACGTTTTCCTTTGCCCTATGGGGTAGAGGCCTACCACAGCCTTCTTAATTTAAAATTCAGGGCAACAGCTTAACAAACTGGACATAAATTATAGGTTCATAGCAGGAGTTTATAGCTGCACGGGTGATGGATATACCACACTTTGGGCACCAAGGCCAACAGCCAGATGCCTGCTGTCAAAGGTGGGCCCTATGATACCCTAGGCTACAGTCTTGTTAGTAGGAACTGGGTGAGGCCAGAGACAAGGCATCAATGTGGTAGGCAGAAGCCAAATTGTCCCACAGGCTCCACCACACCCAAGTGATTCCTTGCTGTATGAATGACAAAAACAATCCCTTTGGTTTTTGACAGGTATCGTGAATCCCAGAGTGGTAGGAAAAGGACTTTATAGTGACATCGATGGTCTTGGAACATCATTGCTGGAGGCTCCCCTCAGCTCTATTGAGGGTCAAGGAATTAGAGCTAGTTCTTCAACTAAATGTAGACTACACCACAGTGACCCACAGAGCTCCCCAGAAATGTTTTTGTTTTTATTTGTTTTTCATTTTATAAAAATTTCCTTTTTGGTGTTATTCATTTGTTACATATTTGTGTCTTGTTTATGTTGTTGTTTATATATTTATACATTTATGTTGATTGCGTGCAGAATTTTAAGTTTGCCATGTAAATGCAACCTCACATACAAATGTAAATGCATAGGATCGGCCTTGGGTAGAGGGAAAATGTAGTTCAAACTAGTTCCCCCCAAGCCCAGGTCAGCATCAGAGATTCAGTCCTTCTGTTAAAGCATTATATCACCAAGATGCTTTGTTTAAATAAAAAAGTTTGATGGAGAAGTAACAATAAAATAGCCACTATTGATGGAGGGAAGGAAAAAGCAGCCATAGCAATATCAACTCCCTTAAGCATTTTATCCACTTAGCAGTTGTCTGGGCACCCATCAGGAAGAGTGGTTGCCCCTGGTCATCTAAAGCCTGTAGCGTAAATGGTGCTCTATGATTTCCTGTTTGACACCCCCCGCCCCCCACCACCGATCCTACAAAGTGGGCAGGAATAGAGCCACCATTTACAGATAAGGAACCCGAGGGCTCAAAGTTGTCATTGTCTGCCAGCGGTTTTCACCAGCGTCCAAGTTTTCTGACTTTCTGTCCCTCCTGAGCTCTTACACTCTACTCCGGAGGTCCAGTCTGCCTCTGCGGGGTGCTCAGAGGGCAAGCGCTGACTGCTATGGCAGGAGGCTGTGAGCCCCAGTTCTTATGCTCAGGGGCTGTCCATCTAGTTAGGCAGCAGCACCCAAATGCTATTGGGACAAAGAGCAGAGACTGTAATTAGATTTTACAAGGTCTTTGAAAACTGTCTCAGGACTGGCATTTTAAGGCCCAAAACCAATCAAGGGTGATTAGAAACAAGAATGATAAAGATTTGTGAAAGTGATTGACATTTACAAAGTACCTTACATAGAGTTCATTGTCTCCAGCTCATGGTTTCAGGGTGAGGTCATGCCTCTCTTCAAACCGTGTCTCTGCCTCTTGAGATTCTGCTCGACATCCTTGTCTCATCCAGGATATTTACGCAGGAAATTTCTCTCCCCTTTGGTGGTTATAATGCCATTCATACCATATTCGCATATCGGCTTGGAATAGTTTAGGTATTTCCTTTGTGAGATTTAGTCTTTGCTGTTTCCTCCTCACTGTGTGTGTGTTGTGGGGGAGGTATTTTTAAGTCATTTTTCATACATACTGCATTGGATAGAGCCTCCAGCTTTTGATGGACACTCCTGAGTCATTGTTTACCGCCTAACTGGTGTTTCTCATCCTTGGAGAGCTGCCTGGTGGTACAGGAATGGGTGGAGTAGCCCTAATGGCTGGAGAGGTTCCAGGTGCAGGGGTTGAGGGGCTTGTCACAGGTGTCTCCCAGAGGTCCTTCCCATTAGTCTTGTCTCACTTTGAGAGTCCCAGGAGTGGGGAAGCTCCTGCCCCAAGGCAGGAATGACAGGGTCACAGGTCATAGCCACACGATGGGCCCCTGCAGCCACTGTGGGTAAGCACGGTTATCCTTCTTCCCTCCATCCGGATAGACCCTGGGCACCAGTCACAGGACATGTGGTCCCGGGAACCCAAGCCATAAGGGAACTTATCGGGGATCTACTCTCCCTCATGCAATCCGCTGAGTTACTTAAATTGGACTGTCCCAACTGTCCCAGCTTGAAAACTGAGTCCAGTCACATCTACATTTTCTAATGTGAGGTATAATTGAAGTAGAATAAATTGCTCATATTTAAATTGTACCATTCAACAAGTTTTAACAAATGTCTGCAGTTGCATAACCACCACATGATCATGACACAGAGCACGTCCATCACCCCCAAATATTCCCCTGTTTCCCTTTGTGTCATTCCCCTCTCCCTACCCTCAGGTGCCTGGCAGCCAGTGACCTGCTTTCTACCACTAGTTTTGCCTTTTCCAGAATTTCATATAAGTGGAGTCAGACAATATGGGCTCTTTTGTGTCTGGCTTCTTTCATTTAGCATAAAGTTTTCACATGCATGCATGTGGCGTATCAGTAGTGTGTTCCTTTCATTGATGAGTTTTATTGGTGATTCTGTTGTATGGACATAGGGCAAGTTATTTGTCTATTCACCAGTTAATGCGTAAATGTGCTGTTTCTATTTTTTTGACCATTACAAATAAAGCTGCTATAAACATTTGTATCCACTTCTTTGTTTAGACACATTTTCATGTCTCTTTGGTAAATCCCTAGAAGGTAATGGCTGGATCATATGGTTGTTTGTGTTTCTCTACATTTTTTAACTTCCATAGTGATAACAAGGATGTATGAGGCCATTTATTCATTTGCCAAATGTGTATTGAATAGTTGCCTTGTGCCAAGCCTCAAGGGAGGCACAAGGAACACAAAGCCAACTGTAGAAACTGGGTGAGGCCAGAGACCAGGCACCAGTGTGGCAGGCAGAAGCCAAAGGGTCCCACAAGCTCAGAAAAGAGTGCCAACTCCTGAGAGGAAAGAGAGTGAGCTTCATGGGTCTTTACAACCAATGTCATTAAACCTACCCAGTGCAGGAGCTATCCATCCCTCTGCATGCACACTCCTGATATCAAGGGTTCACCATCCAGGGGGAAGCCATTCCTACTTTGAAATTCTTCTATAATCATAAGAATGTTCTTCCCTAGAGTGGGCCGATGTCCATTCTATCTTATCTAATAGTGCTTTCTGGAGTAAGCCTTACCCTCTCCACCTAATCTGTGACCCTAACAGCTCCTTGTTAGCTCTGAAATTTACATTAGCTGGTCTCTTCCTTTGCCATATTCTAGTCTTGGCAATAACCATGAGATATTTACGTCGGGATGACTTCCTTTGGTCCCCATTCTCTGTGACATGCTCCACTTTCCTTCTTGGACTTTCTTCTGAGGGTTACTGGGCATGTCCTCCAGAAAGGTCCTGAGTTTCACTCCAGGGTTGCTGTGAGGCTGAATGCAAAGCCCTGTGCACAGACCCCGTCTCCTGAAGGGCACCTGCTCCCCAACCCCCTAGATGCTCCATCAGCCACCCCTAGCCCTATTCTTTACTTGTGAACTGCCGTTCACAGAAGCAAACCTTGCTTCTCCACTCTGGCTTCTGTACCGCACACCTAGGGCAGGAGGACAATTATTCTGCATTCTGCATTTCAAGGATGTATGGTCTTCCTGGCTCCCTTACAAGCTTTCCAGAATACCCCTGTCCTGCCTCAGCATGGCCATGGTAGATCCCTTTTGCATTCCTGATGTTTGTACTCCCTTTTCTTCATCTTCCCCTTCAATATGTTTAGTCCTAATAATATTAGCCATATTGATATAAATGCATGAAAGGAGTACATAAGAGGAAAACATCTGAGCTTCAGTCTTCTTGATTTTTATTCCTTCAGAGAAAAGCAGAATGCCACCATAACCAGCAGAACGCCGTGGGCAGGTGAGGTTGTTGGCTGTAGGTTTCAGGGAGAGAAGCTGGGGAGGCTACAGAGCCCACCTCTCTGGCAGGTGCTGTCCCTGCAGATGTGGGCTTTGTGGCGTGGTGCCCTTTCCTGAGGATGCCAAAAGGCCAGCTTTCCCTCCCTCCCAGCTGTGAGTTTATAAAGATCTCTTATCTATGGTCATCACAGTGGCCCTGCTGGCCTCTCTGCCTTTCAGCCACTAGCTCATGAGGCCCAGGGCCTTGCACAATACTGGCTGGGTCCACAGAGGCTGGCATCAAGTCTCCCTCCTTTGTGCATGTGCCATCTTTCCCCTCAACCTGGGCTGCCCTTGGCACTGTTTGACCAATAGCAGTAGTCAGCAAACCATGGCCTGAAACTCAAACCCAGCCACTGCCTGTTTCTGTAAATAAAGTTTTATTGGAACACAGCCATGTATTGTTGTCTGTGGTACTTCATGCTACAATTGCAGAATGGAGTAGCTGTGACAGTGACCCTATGGCCCTCAAAGCTAAAATATTTACTAGTTGGTCCACTAAAGAAAAAGTTTGTCAACCCTACCAATAGGATGCAGTGGAAGTGACATTCTGGGACAGCCCAGCCCAGAATTGGTAGCCCCCTTTCTCCCATCTGGAAAGTCAGCTACCGTGTGAGAAGTCCAATTCTCCTGCCAGAGAGTGCCCATGTGGGAAGAGGCATCATGGTGTGTCTGACCCCGGCAAGCTCCCAGCTGACTGAAGCTGCTTGGCCAGGTCCAGCTGAGCTGCCCAACTCACAGAAATTCTGAGAAATAATGTTATCGCCATTGCTCCTGCAACTGGTTTGGGTGGTTCATAACGCAGCCATAGGTAGCCCAAACAGCACCCTTTTCTCATCTGAGCACCACCACGGAGCTAGCAGTGCCTCAGGCTGGGGGCTCCCGAGAGACTCCAGGAGGCAGAGTCCCAAGAAGCAGATGTACAGGCAGGGAGGAGGGCCAGGAGCACGTCTGGGAAGACCTGGGGAGAAAAAGGAGGGTGCCCAGCACAGGAGGAAAGAAAATCAACAAGAGTGGAAAGTGTTTGCTGAATGAATGATGCAGGACCCTCGTCTGCCTGGGCCATTGGGAGGGAGATAGACCAAGAGCAGGAGTGGACACACCAGGGAAAGCCTCAGCCGTGACTTGTGTCAGAGTGCAGAAGTTCATGCGTGAGTAGTGATGAAGGTAGTTTTTAAATGTGTGGAACTATACAACACGCATGAACAGGCACTTCTGGCTTCCAAGATATGGCAAATTTTGCCCTAAGTGTAACGTCTTACCTTTGTAGCAATCTTGGTGTATTTTAAAATTGTTTTTTGTGATGATATGTGGTTTATTGTAATGTCACGAGAGCTTCAGGCCAAAGGAACTCAATAAAATTCTCAGAGTTGCACAGCAAGACAAACCACAAACACATTCCAGCCTCCTGCCGGATGCCCAGTCCACAGGGCATGCTTGTGGCTCCAGACTCCTGGGAAAGTCCCACAGTGTCCGGCCCCCAGAAGGGACGCTATCAGGCCCTCACCTGTCGGAGGTGCTCTCTCCCTACAGCACAGGGAGCTCCATGCAATCGGGTTATGTGGGGCTTTGCCAAGTCCATCTTTATCCCAGCATATATTGGTAGAGCATTTTTTGCCAAAAAATTAATTTAATAAGCATTTGTAGAGGGCCTCTAATTGTGAGGCACTGTTAGGGAGAGTAAGATGAACAGGACATGCCCCCTGCTCTCAATGAATGTACAGTCCTGTTTAATTATGCATTTTACTAAGCTTGTGCTTTAGAGGATGGTGGGAAACCACATAACAAAAACCACAAAATTCTGTTTCTCTTTGCATGGTTGGAGAAATTTGTAGGTGAGTTAGAACACTGCCTGCTGTTTTTTGGTTTGAAACCATTAAATGATGACCATATCAGAATGATATTAGATAAAAGACCTTAGAAAATCTGTGACCAACCAGAATTGGATTAACACCCTGGAGGGAGATACATGCCCATCTTGCCACGTGTAAGCGAGCGAGCATTGTTTTGTCTACCTTGCACTTGCACTGACACGCCCCTTTCTGTCTGCTTCTCCCAGGCACTCCTTCTGTCCCAAACATATGCTTCCCCTCCTAGGCGACCGGCTCCCCAGCCTCAGCTGGGCGACCCAGGAGTGGACAGCCGTTACAAGTCCCTTCCCTATGTCAGCAGCAGCATCACTCAGTGTGGCTGAGGCTGTGCGAAGGAGAGTCCAGGGCACGTCGGTGGCTGTGTCGGCACCGTGTGGAGAAGCAGTCTGCAGGGAGGGAGAAGAAAGACGTCACAGAGGAAGAGGAGGGATGAGCGATGGGCACCCTACAGATCTGGCTGGGCCCTGAGACTACCATGCTCACACCTTTCCTGACCTGTGTAGAAGGAGCGAGCCCACGATCGCTCCAATAAACTTAAGCAAGGCATAAATTAGTTCAATAGGACACAAAGTCACTTAAGGCCAAAGTGTCCTGATACACCAAAATTTCCACAGAGATGGGCTCCTCGTGATTCAACACCTAGCCTGGAAGAGTATAAAAATAAGAGGGGCCATCCCACAGAGCATCCTCTGTCAGACTTCACATTTTTGTACTTGGGCCAAAACCACTGTGCATTTCCTGTCTTACACCCACAGGGACTGGCATCTGGAAGGGTTCAGATACTTTGAATAGCATAAAGACAGCAACAGTGGACTCTGACCGGGGAAAAATAAGAACATCCATTTCCATTAATAAGAAGCAACAAGGCACCTCATTGAATGGCTGGGAACTTTGTATAATTTTAAAACTAATACACTTTGTGCACATCCATGCGTCCCCTTCCACCTGCTGTCCTCCCACTCCTCACCACACCCAGACCTGCATTGTCAAGCTCAAGATCAGACTTGGATGCAATTAGCACTTCTGTCTCCTTTAAGTTGCCACATATAAGCAGCTCGTGTTGATTGTACCGAGCATTTTGGTTTCTCATATGCGTTGCTTTTTATATGGAGCAAGTCACATTTTGCACAGCATGAAAAAGAGCCATGAGCATTCAGATACTCTGAGAATAAAAGAAAATTCCAGAAGATAAATGCTTCCTTAAAACCCCAAGTGGCTCAATTAGTCGTACCAGCCTCTTATTGAGGGAAAATTAAAATAAATATCTTTGGGGGGATTTCAGAGAAAACTACATTGGCTAAAATTTGTTCTGTTTAAAAAAATTGGCTTCAGTTCCATGGAAGTCTGACATCTAAATCAACTGAATGTTTAGTTGGCCCAAGATTAATTGTCAAACATCTTGATGAAAAGGACTCTGATTAAATACCACTGACTATGGATTTGAGTGAAACTAATCATTTATACAAAGCTTGGATGCAAATTTTTTTTTCTGAATCAGCTTTTGTTTTTTCATCAAAATTCCTGATGATGACAAAAATGCAAAGGGCCCACAGTAGAAGACTTTAGTCATTCATACCCTGTTGCTGCACATACAATTACTACTGCCAACAAGACAAAGCCTTTCAATTTCCCCAAACACTTTAGACATTCAAATAGTTGGGCGATTATTTAAACAACAATTATTAAAGTTATCCAAGCTATGCTGTGCAGATAAACTCCTTGCCCCAGCTCTCTGCCTGTAGAAAAGGGAGAATTTAAAGCTTATTGATTGATATAATCAAGAATGGCAAAATTTTTAGAATGGTGAAATAGCCATTTCCAGTTCTACCATTTTGTAGAGTTGTTACATTCATTCATAGAGGTCACTTGTCTTTCAGTAAACTTGGTGGGTTCAGTTCTCTGAATTTGGTCCCAAGCTGAAAGGGGCATAGAAGAAGAGAATGGGGAAGCTACAGTAAGGAGCATTCCCCAAAATGACTCCTGAGCCTGAAACTGAACTGTTTCCTTGGGTTTCTGATTCACTGGGCCTCCCTCTCCTAAGGAACTCACTCTGCTAGGGCCACTACCAGTTAGCACTCTGTAGGATGAGGCTGTTTTTCCAAGGGTGAGATTGCAGCTCGGAACAACTGGCTTAGAGAACAGTTCAGCTGTGCTGGGGAGGAGACGAGGAAGGTTAGAAAGGAAGGACATTGCTCAGACCCAATGAGAACTGTGTTGGGAGGTCTGAACCCCAGGCAAGAGCTGGGGAGCTGGGTTCTGGTGTCCAGGATCACTATGCAAGATAACAGGAGGAAGAAAACTTTCATAAGTGGACGGCGGGCACCACTACCCTTCTGTTTTCTCCGTGACAAGCTCTGGTGAGATGGAGCTGAGGCACAAAGTCAGTGAATAAATAAAAATGGCCAACCCCAAACCTTGTCAACTTTAAACTAGAGGAAGTACAACGGGAAAACAGAAAATATTATGGGGAGCCAAGAAACAAAACCAAAAAATACAACCAACCAAACAGGCAAAAACAAAATAAAACAAAATGAAAAAAAACAAAGTGCAGACTAGGGGAGGGAAAATGTGGGAAGAAATTTAATCAGTAAATAAGCACTGGGTGGCAAGATGTGTGTCATCGAGACCTCAGCTATGGAGTGACCCAAACTGGACGGCAAACATGTTAACCTCCCCTGCTGTGGGCCAAAGTCCCAGTGAGGGTGGGGTGGCCGGCTTTAGCCAAGTACTTGTTATTGTAGAGTTAGTGTAGAAAGTGTACTGCGCTGGCACACAACAGAAATGCCATTACAAGCAGACACACATACACACGCGAAACAGATAAAACAACAGTAACAAAAAAACTTTAACGAGAAAACTTTATGTGATGGAAATTAAAACTATAGTGTTGGGAAGTTGGCTCTAACTGTAACATAGAGATACTCATCCTATAAGTGTCTTAAGGATCTTAACACAATTATAATGTTTGACGAAATTATTTGGCACATTTGTATGTTTACACATAACAACTAATCCACAAGTATTTAATGCCACAGGGGGCCTGGCATTGTGCTTTGTGTGAGTCTTTGTCTTTGGAAATGGGACCACGGACGTTAAAGACACTGCTTGAGCCATAGTTCTTACATTAGAAGATGCTACAGGTACCTTTGCTTCCAGGCATGATGAAGTCACTGGTGTCAGACAAACTCTTCTGTCATAAGTAACTAGAAAACTGAACACAATACAGGAGACAATTGTTTCCAGACTTTGGACAACCAGCATAGGACTGTGCTCCCCGACAGAAAGGGAATAACTGAGGAAGCCCAGCAATCTCCCTGGTTTTCTGCTTGGAGACATTTTTCAGACTGTGGACCAGGGAGGGGGACCCACGCAGAGGACAGCAGGCCCACTGGTATGAGGATACAGAGCTTGGAGTTCGGTGAGGATGAAGGGTTTTCAGAACAGAGTACTAGAGAGGAGGGAGCTACAAAATGAAAGAGCTCAACTGAGTCTTCTGCAGAATAGTAAGTGTGCACATGGAAGGTGCTGTGTGGAGAGCTACTGGGGAGTTATAAGCTGAAAAGCACCCAAACTTTGCACAGGGATCAGAGACATTTTCTCTTTGTCCAGAAAAAATGGAGAGAGATCACTGAACACTTGGGATAATCCACAGTGACCTGACACTGGTCATGCCAGTTAGCAGGACTAAACAAAGCCCTGGCATACAGGCCACTCTAAATACAGAGTAACAACACTGAAAAACAAACCCCTCTTTTGAGGATTCTTTTATCAAACTGATCTACAGGTAACTTAACTGCTTGCCAAAGCAAAACCCAATACTCTTTAAAGGAAGACAGCAAAATCCAGATGCTCGACAACACAGACAAACAAAAGCTGAGATAATTCATTGCCAGCAGACTTACACTGCAAGAAATATTAAAAGAATTTCTTCAGACTTACAAAAAAGTGATTCTAGAGGTAAACTCAGGTCATTAAAAAGGAATGGAAAGTACCAGAAATGGTAGATATGTGAGTAAATATATTATTTTCTCTCTTTTAAAGAAATTTCTCAAAAGAAAAATTTCAGAAAATAACAACATTGTGGGGCTTATAGGTAGAAGAAAAATGTTTGACAACCTTAGTACAACCAGTGCAGGGGGGATGAAAGTGTATTTATTGTTGGAAGATTCTCACACTCCTCATGAAGTGATCTATGGCATCAATACCACCCACATGAAAACCCCAGAAGGCTTTGATGTAGAAATTGACAAGCTGGTTCTAAAACTTATAAAGTAGTGCAATTGATCCAGAATAACCAAAATAATTTTGTAAAAGAAGAAAGAAGTTGAACAACTTATCCTACCTGAGTTCAACATGATTATAAAGCTACATAAGCCAGACAGGGTGGTATCGGTGAAAGAACAGACATGTCATTCAATGGAACAGAATGAGTGTCCAGAAATAAACTATATATACATATGTGTATATACACACACACCTATATACATGTGTGTATGTGTGTGTGCGCATGCGTTGATTTTCAACAAAGCTGCCGAGATAATTTAATATGGGAAAGAATAGTTTTTTTCAACAAATGATTTCACAACAATCAGTTCATAGGAGAAAAAAGTCGACACACAAAGTTACCTCAAAATGGATAAAAAACCCTAAATGAAAAGCAAACTTTTAAAATTATGTTAGAATAAAAGTAGGAGAAAATCTTCATGACTTTTGGATAGGAAAAAGTAATATATTGGAAAAAACTACTATATTGGAAATAAACTGCTGAATAGTGAACTCATGCGTTACAGGATCAGGCTGAGGAGTCCTCCAGAAATGCAGTATGAAGGGATAAAGAGATAGAAACTCTAGCAGAAAATCGCTTCGGTTATGTTTTGAATTGTCTAGACAGGAAGGGATGAGACTGACGGGACTCACGGTGATATTCCAGGTAAGAGTGACAGAAGGTTGACTAGGGTGTTGTGGGTAGAAATGGAGAGATGTGAACACAACTTGAGACACTTAGGAGATAGAATCAACAAGACGTGGTGATCAGTGGTGGAAAATAAGACAGAGGGAAGAGCAAGATGGTGTCTAGGTCTCTGGCTTAGCAGATGGGTAGATGGCGCCACATCCACAGAGCAGGAGGAGATGGAGTCTGGCTAGATGTTATGGAGACGATGGCCTGCAGTTTGAACACATCCAATTTGCCAAGCTGGTGACACCAAGTAGAGCCACCCAGGGGATATCTACTGGGGGGTCTGGAGCTCAGGAGAGAGACGAGGATGCTGGTGGTTTGGGGAGCACTCAGCATATGAGCATCTCTGATTCTCCAGAAGTGGAGATGCAGGCCCTGGGAGATGGTGTGGAGCACCTAGAGTAGAACCCAGAGGAACATCGACATTGTCACAAATGTCAAAAGAGAAACCTGGAAATGAGATGGAGACAGGGAGTGTTTGGTGCTTTTTAAACATTTAGATACCCCTGGGAAGCATGAATCATTAAGTTATGAACTGTTCAGTGTAAAAGTGTCTATCACTCTTTCTTTTCCTAAGAGGTAAAAAGATGAACACTTTAATTACTAAAATGATGAGATCAGTGAAAGAGTAAGGTGGGAAGGACCCCAGAGACACATTCCAACCACACCCTTGCCCTGCCCAGAATCAGCGATTGTAATTCAATGCCGTAGCAAGAAGACAGAATGTTGTTCAATGCACTAACTGCGGGATAAGCTGCACTCCTCAGTCATTGGCATATTTGGCATCTACACTGGCTAAGTTGTGTTGACACGACTGGCAAGACGCAGGGATAGATTCATTATGCCTAACTGAGTTTCTAAGGTGGGGTTTGACGTGCGACGGCACTAAGATTTCACTTGTTTAGTTTAGGCAAAATACCCAGTCATAGATCACGTATTTGAAGGCACATCCTAAAGTATATGGCATGATATAAATAAGAGTTATTGTATTTATGACACTGGGTATAAAGTAGATATACCACCATTTGTTTGACTACGTTAAAGGTTAACTTCATCTGGCTACCTAATTCATTTAATCGTCAGTGAGAAAGAGAGAAGGTGGAGGTTGAAAAAGAAGAACCAAGGGAGGGAGAGAGAGCAGGAGAGGGGACAGTGAAAGGACTGGGGGTGTTCTACGTGCCTATCATGTACGAGATATTCAAAAACACAGTCTCTGATTTACTTTCCACGGTAGTTATGTAAAGCAGGTGCAATTATCCCTGTTTGACCCAGGAAGGACCTGAGGCCCAGGGCCCACAGTAATAAAAATTGCCACCAGGTCTTCCAAGGCTAAGCCAGGGTTTTTTCACTGTTGCATAAAGAATTGTACTTTCAAATAGTTCAATTCAAAATTTAAAATAGTTTTGAACCTAGTCTGAATTACATTAAACCTTTTTAATACCTTCCTGAAGCCTGGAAGGAAATTGTACAAAGGAAGCAGAGTGTAGATGGGGACAGATTAATAAATTAACGTATCAGGAGGCATGCATCACTCTCCCAGCAATAATAAGTCATTCACAAGCTCGGTGAAGCCCCGGGAGGATCCCCGCCTCTGGCGAGCCACAGCCTCCCGAAAGGTCAGATAGCCATCGCCAACACCACTCCAGCGCGAGCAAAATGTCAGGCTGCTCCTATCACTGCAGTAAATCAGCATTGTAATTTTTGCAGGGAGAACACCCAAGACTTCTGAGGAGCCAACGTGTGCCTCTCCAACAGTCCCCAAACTGTCTTTAGTAGTTAGCACAGAACCCTGGTTAGAGCGGTACTTGTTCTTGAAGACTCATTTGACAGCAAATGACATGCAAGTTTACCAGGGGTTTCTGAGAAATCAGTGACAAGACAGCACAGATTGCAGAAAGTAATTAAATGAGTGCCCCTCGACTCTCCCCAAATGATGAAGGTGAAGAGGTGATTTCACAGCCCAGAGTTGGATTCCATTCATAATTCCCTCACTGTTTATTTATGGTCATTGCTTCCATAACCACCTTTCAGCACCTCGTCTCCTCCGCACTGGATTTGGCATAACAAAATCTGTCCTGAATGCCCTCTCTTCTCACTCTTCCTTTTCAACCTTGTGTGACAACCTGCTGATTTTACATATTCATACTTTTCGAAGTGCCCAATATTCATGAATCTGCCCTCTACCTCTGTATGCAAGGGACAGGCTATTTTTAGGTCAATATCTTAGATCAAGCTGGCTTGGCCGCAGCAGAGGAGATTCTGTGGCTGCTACAATTTCAGGAATCACAAAAGTTAAAAAAGAAAAAAGAATGCAGAAGGTTACCCTTATAGCATATCAAGGATGGAAATTTTTCAGGCCAGTACTTTAAAAGGTAAAAGGTAGTCCTCCAGAGTAAAGAAGGCAGGACTGAATGTCAAATAACAGAATTTGTATTCCAGCTGCCTCCAGATGGCTGTCTAAGTGTGGACATGTGTCACAGGCCTTGTTCTCAACGGACAGGGAAAGCCCTTGTTGCCTGGCCCCAGGTCCCCTCTGCCCAGCTCCAGGGACAGCTTATGTTCTCCTCTCACCAAATATATCTTCTCAGACTGCTCTCATTTCCACATGAGAACTAACTCCCTGACCTCTGTCCCAAGGAGTCCAGCAGAGGTCAAGGCTGATACCAGAGGATGTGTTTCCCAGAGTTTATGATCATTCAAAGTTTGTAATTCAAAGATTTAGATTAATTTTTTCAAGTCTATGATTTAGTTAAGGAAAAAATGAGTTAGAATCTGAGGGAAGCCAGTAAGTAATACCCCTTTCTTTGTCTGGGTTTGAGACCACATGAGGGACAGACACAGGAGGCAGACACGGGGAGATCAAAATGCCACCCTCGTTACAGCCGAAGGTGAGGTTGAAGAAGAGGGGTGGATGTGGACACTGGTGCTCTGGCTTGTCCTCAACCCCTGGGTCGGTCACCTGCCCCATCATGGCAGCACTGAGACCACTGCCTCACTCGAGGCTAGAGACGTCTCCCCCTTCCCAGGAGAGGGGGGTGGGGGCCAGGAGATCCTAGAGAGCAAAGGAGGGTTCACACTTGTATCCTTTCAGGAAGTGAGCAGGGTGCTTACAAACACTCACAGAGGTATACCAAGGAGTAACAAAACAGAACTTCATGACCGGGTAACGTTACTATAGAGACGCTCAACTAGTTAGGGCCAGGTTTATAAAAACACCAGCCATTTAAGAAATACCCTTAACCTTGGAAAAAATAAAAAGAAAGGCCCTTGGCACAGTGAGAACCTGGAATGTGTACAAACATGGGTGAGCGGGAGATGAAGGATACCCTAACCAAGCCAGAGCACGGCAGCCGAAGGAGCTGGCAGCCTTTGCTGAGGAAGGGGATAGGGGATGGTTGCCTTCCAACAGGTGACGATGTCTGAAAGACGTTATTTTGCATGATTGCTGAGGCTAGAAGTGGGACCAAGGTGGGAAGTGTACAAGGATGCAGATTTCAATTCAATATGTGGAATAAGATCACTGGAAAATTAGCAAGCTTCCTATTCCAGGAAAAGATTGGGCTGAGACCAGGTGACCATGCTCAGGAATGCTGCAGAAGGTACCCTTTCATTAGCCATGGGGGTGGTTGCGCCAGATTAGTAATTCTCAAACTTTTTGGCCTTGGGACCTCTCTACATTCTTAAAAATTATCAAGAAGCCAGAAGAGCCTTTTATATCTATCAATATTTACCATATTCAAAATTAAAACTGAGATACTATTGTATTTGTTAGTTCATTTAAAGCAATAAAGTCTCTTGACTATCTGACCTAATAGAAGACAACTGGATTCTCAGATCTGCATTCCGTGTGTGGTGATGTGTCACTTTGGCTAAAGTGCCTGAAAAAATCAGCTTCAGTACATGTAGGTAGAAGAGAGGAGAGAATTTTAGATATTCCTTTTCAGGTAATTATGGACATTCTTCTTTGATACTACATCAAAGCTCGAAAGTGGCAGTTTCTTAAAGGTTATTTGCAATGAGAAATCACAAATTATATCAATAACTTTTCATATGTCACATTAAAATCCATTGATCTAAGATCTCACACTTAGAATAGATCTTTTACCCATGAGTGACTTGATAGCACCACGCTTAGTATCACTATCAGAGTAGTTTGGTCTTGCAGACCGCTGCAGGGGACTGCAGACCCTTCTCTGAGGACCACTGCACTAGACAGCCCTCTCACCTGTAAGCTCTAAGACCCTGGGAAAGGGCCCTCACGACGCTCAAGGAGTTTACCCTGCAGGAGAGGCAGAGCCAAGCTCGGGCATATTGCAAGGAAGAGAAACCCACTCAAAGTAGCTCCAACAAACTAGAAGTTAGCTAAGTCTTACTCCAGGCAAGCTCTCAGAAATTCAGGGACTGGAGCCACAGTCAGGCCACCCCTAGGCTGGAATTGAACTTTGAGGATTGACGCTACCCCTTCACCATTCTGGAATGAAATCACGTGGCCGTTCTTCCCTGCCCACGTGTTTCATGCTCCAGCATGTCTCTCAGCAGGATGGTGGCTTCTCCGCTCTGCCACAGTTCTAACGTGAAGGTGGCTTTGGTTTGCCCATGAGCTGAGGCCAGCTCCAACTCTAGGAGACCTCAGGCCAACCAGCCGTCTTCTCTCAGTGGCTCAGGTTCCTGGTCCCAAATTCCTGAGAGAGTATCTGATTGGCTAGGCCTGATCTGTGACTGGGTCATGGGTCACCCCCTTGTCCTTACAGCTGTGACCAGGGCACGCTGGGTTACTAGGCACAAGCATGCCCCAAACAGGCAACACGACATGTGTCTCCTCTATGAGGCCTTTGAATTGTGTGTAAAATAAAAGATTAAAATGTAGGAACACAGAGACAGCAATAAGAAGTGACACGTTACAGCAGAGACAGAAGAGAGGAAACCCAGTGGTGCTCCGCACTGCAATTTTGTGGTGTTTAATGTTTAATGGGGGCAATAATACTAGCTGGTGCTTATTTAAAGTCTATTATGTGGCAGGCATTAAACTTGGAATACATTTTGCTCATTAAAGGTGAAAAATAAACCTAAAGGGTAGGCTCTATTTTTATCCCTAGTTTAGCATAGCAATTTAGAGTGTGGGCCTTGGAGCCCAACCATTGGAGTTTGTGTCGTTGGATGACTTTGGGCAAGTTCTTTAACTTCTCATTGCCTTGTCTATGTCAGTCTTTTTCTCGGAGGCAAATGGCCTCCAATGGAAAGAGAGTGGAGGGAGTGGGTGGTGGCGGCAAGGAGTCTAGACTGCCTTCCCCAGCTCTCAGGTGCAGACAGTAGGATAAGATGACATGAGGGGAGAAGGCCGTGCTTGCTGTGGATGTGGCAGGTTGGGGCATGTCAGTTCTCCGACCCAGGCCCTGGGGGTTCACACCCTAGCCCCGCCATTTCTCAGCTGCTTGGCAATGGGCAAGTGTCTGAAAGATTCTGTTTCCTCATCCACAAAGTGAGGGAAACCGACCTTCCTCCCAGGGTTGCTGGGGGATCACACGAAGCCATGAGTGTGAAGTCAATTACACTTACGTGTCAGCCACTAGGATGGGTGATCCTGTGAAGGGAGCGAGGCTAGCGTGTGCAGCATGGCGAGCGAGTCCAGCCCCCGAGCACACCAGAATCCTACACACACCTCCCCTCTCACACTTTTCTTCCCCAGGTGAAGGAGCACCGGCCATTTCTCTCCGACATTCTATTACAAGACCCCTTTCAAATAGCATCGAACAGCATAGAGCCTGTAAAACACTCGTTATTTAAAGATAATACTGCCTAAATACAAACTCTAACTGAAAGAACTTTGCTATTTCCCTTTGCATAGAGAATTTTTAATGTTCTTTTTCTTTGCTGCTCCTCAGAGAGGAGGCGGAGCTGGACACAGGGCTGCCCTGAAGCAAGCATACGCCCCCAGCCCAAGAAGCTGTTTTTGCCTTTCTTGCTCTTAAAGTAGTTCACCGAGTGCAGATCCTGCCGGACTCTCACTAGGCCCAGTCCCCACAATCAGGCAAGAGCCCCCCCATCTGCAAGGTGGGTGAGCCCAGGTGATTCAAGCACCGCCACTAACAGTCTTCTACAGCAAGTGGATCTTTTCCTCCTCTTTGCAGAACATGGCCGGCCCTGTCAGCATATGACACACACGTCCCCTCAAAGTATGTTATCACTTTGCCTTTGAGATCAATTTTCTTGCTGGCTTCTGTCCCAGTCCCTGGCCTGCAGAGAAGAACATGTCTGACCCACGACAAGCTGCTCTCTATTCATCTCCTTGAATAGATTCAAGGCTCGTTGAATCGAGGAAATCAGGACAAGCAATGACTGGCTTGTGGGGACGTGTTTAAACCCTTGGGTTCCACAGGCTTGAATGGCGACATCTTCTGAAGGGCAGCTTTTGTCAGCTTTCTGCTGCCATGCCAGCTCCTCTTCTAGATGTCTCCAACGGCATTTTAGGGCTCTGGCTGTGATGTCAGAGAGCCCAGTTCCCTGGGGATGGTGATAGGAAGCAGATGTCCTGGCAATTTAGGAGCAGCAATGATTTAATTCCTGCCAACTGAGGGAGTGATGAATGACAGGTTAGGAGAAGGAGGCACTGGCAGTAATTCCTTGCGGGCATCGCGCAGACAGTAAGTCATCATTTTCAGCGAAGGCCCTTCCTTTCTCAAGGGAGGCCCTTGAGAAAACATGAGACAGAGCCTCAGACTCCAGGTTTGAGTCCTGGCTCACTCACCTACAACAAATGACAGTAGCCACAACTGCTCCTTTGTGAAATGGGTGCCCTGCTAACACCCTTCTTGCTTATTTACCAGGAGTGTGAGGAGAAAGTGAGTTATAGGAAAACATGTTGGAAACCCCCACACATGATTTCCGATTGTTCCCAAGGCCTCTCGCTCCTTTTTCAGTGTGTGTGTGTGTGTGTGTGTGTGTGTGTGTGTGTGTGTGTGTGTTTCCTGTGGCTGCTGTAAAAAAATTACCACAATTTCGTAGCTTAGAACATTTGTATCACAGTTCTCGAGATCAGGAGCCCAAAATCATTTCCAGGGCAAAAATCAAAGTGCTGGCCAGGCTGTGCCCCCTCAGGAGGCTGCAGGAGAGAACCGTCCCATGCCTTAGAGTTCCAGAGCCTTCCTTGGCTCGTGGCTCCATCTCACATCTTCTGACCCAGCAGTTGAGCATCTTTCTTCAGTGGTCACATTGCCTTCTTCTTTTGTGTCAAAGCACCCTCTTATAAGGACCCTCGTGATTTCATTTAGGGCCCCCCAAGTAATCCAGCATACTCTGCCCATCTTGAGATCCTTAATTTAATCACATCTGCAAAGTCTCTTCTGCCACGTAAGGTCACACCCACAGGGACCAGGGATGAGGACGTGCACCACTGGGGACCATTACTCGGCCGACCACAGAGTGAGTGCACTGTAAGATGGGAGAGGTGAGAGGGGGCCAGTGTGGAGACTGGAGGGGCCAGGCTAACGCTTTCATGGGGAAGTGTATGTAGGCAATTTTTATAATTCCAACTTTTTCATATTTCAAAGAAAATGCAACCTAATGCTCAGAGTCCTGCTGCTTATATGTGAGGGCAGGCAGGACAGCAGTGGGGATGATGGGGATGATGGGTAGACACTCAGGTCTAAACCTTAGGCCAGTGGTTCTCAAAGTAGGGTCCCTGGACCAGCAGCATCAGCATCACTGAGGGACTTGTTGGAAATGTAAAATTTGGATTCCACCTCAGACCTCCCTAAGCAGAAACTCTGAAGTGGTTTGCAAAGGCCTCCAGGGGATTCTAATTCTCACTCTTGGTAGCTCAAGTTTGAATCAGGGTCCTTAGAGGAAAAGATGAGCCACGGCCTGGGATTGGATCCTGGAGTTGGGGTTCTCAGGGATGGCTGCATATTGAAATCACTTGGGGGCTTTTAAAAAGTAGTACGTGAGTCAGAACCTCTGGGGATGGGCCCAGGCAAGGGTAGGTTTGTGTAATTCCCTGGTGATTCTTATATGAAAACAGAGTTTTCCTCCTGCATGGCCCGGTGTTTCTTAACCTCAGGGAGCACCATACTCATCTGTAGGACCTGTTAAGACAGATTCCTGGGCCCAACCTCAAGTCTCTGATGTAGTTGGTCTGGAGCAGGCCCTGAGAATGAGCATTTCTAGCATGTTCCCTGGTGATGCCACGCAGCTGGCTTAGGGACCACAGCTGAAGGAACGTTGCACTCATGTGTGATCCTAATACCAACAGCTCACCCAAGATGCCTCTCCCAGCCCTATCAAAACCACAGTGTAAAGGCATTAGAAATTGCTTGATTATATTCGTCCCTCTGGTGTTATTTTTTTAGGGCAAATTGCCATTGGAATTTAGCTACCAAAATGATGGTGTTCATGACTTTAAAAAGATATAAGAAATACCATAGCCATGGATTTGGAGGGAGAAATGGAGAAGGACACTGAAAACAGGTAGAATGACAAAAGAAAATTTAAAAATGACACTCGCTTGTTTCACAAATTTGCCAACACCTGGCCATGGGGTGTGTGTGTGTGTGAAAGAGAGAGAGAGAGAAAGAGAGAGAGAGGCAACAGCAGTGATTCAGAGTGATGCTCTTAATTTAGTGAATAACCCTCCAGTGTTCAGAGACAGCACCCCACTTGTCATTACAGGGGTAATTTTCAATTTGCATCAACAATTTCAGTCAGTATCTACCCAGACATCATCTAAGGTCCCTTTCTTCCCCTGGACATCTCTGTCCCATTGCTTCAAAACCCTCAATCCCAGCCTGGGTCATTCAGTGCCCTCCTGAGGACTCCTGTCCAAGGAATTTAAATCCTTGTGAGTCTTTAAAATGTCGTAAAAGCTTTGACTTCCTTGATTTCTCTTTCTTTACCCCAACATGAAACTCAGTGCCTTCACCAGTTTTCTATTAAAAAACTTAAAATTTCACTCCCACCAAGAGTGTCACAATTAAGGAGACCTTGTAGAAGAAGGAAGCTCTCTCATAGCTCATCACAGTTTTCACGCTGCTCTGCCCTAGACTTCACGGGCCTTCTCTCTCCTGCTTCTTATTTGGATCCCTCTCCAGAGAAGAATACGTCCTTGTGCAAAACATATCCCTCTCCTCATCTCCTACGTAAGGGATGAGGATTCACCTTTTATGGTTTAGAGCATGGAGGCCCACCCTGGACTCCAGAAGCACTCCTCAAAGCATATCTTCCAAACACATCCTTAGATTTCTGATGCAATTCAGAGAAATTCTAGTGAATAAGAATTTTCTTCACCTCAGTATAAATATTAGCTATATTCATCCATTCCATTTTAAATAAGCTTTATGTTTTAGAATAGTTTCAGATGTACAGGAAGTTGCAAAGCTAACACAAAGAGTTTCTATAGTCTCACACTCAGTTTTCCCTATTGTTAATATCTTACATTATTATGGTACATTTGTCACAATTAATGAACCAACACTGATGCATTGTTATTATTAACTAAGTCCATGCTTTATTCTGATCTCCTTAATTATTACCTAATGTGTTTCTTTGTCCCAGGATCCCACCCAGGAGACCACATTATATTGAGAGTTGTCACATCTCCTTAAGCTCCTCTTGGCTCTGACAGTTTCTCAGACTTTGCTTGTTTTTGGTGACCTCTTCAGTTTTAAGGAGTGCTGATCCGGTGTTTTGTAGAAAGTCCCTCAATTTAGCTTTGTCTGGAGTGTTTCTTAAGAATAGATTGGGGTTAGGGTTTGCGGGAGAAAGATCACAGAGGTAAAATGCCATTTTCATTACATCACATTGAGGGTCCATACTATCGACATGACTTATCACTGTTGGTGTTGACCTTGATCACCTGCCTCAGGCAGTGTTTGTCAAGTGTCTCCACTGAAAAGAGGCTCCCTCACCCCAATTCCAATTTTTTCCACACTGTATTCTTTGCAAGGAAGTCACTAAGGGTGCCCCACACTTAAGGGTAGGGAACAATGTTCCACATCTTTAAGAAGGGAGCATCTACATAAATTATTTAGAGTTCTGGACAGGAGATTTGTCTACTCTCCTCTGTTTAGATAGTCAATCATTTATTCATATAAGTAAGGACACATGGTTATTATTTGATACTTTGGGTTATACTCCAGTATTACATTATTTATTTTGCTGCTCAAATTGTTTCACCTTGGCCAATGTCGTTCTGTTGTCTCCTGTGTTCTTTTGAGATAACCCATCAATTTGTTTTTCGAGCTGTTTCTTTTTTTCTGGCATTATAAGATGTTCAAGGTTCATCTCCAGGTATATTCCCTGCCTTGGACTTAGCCTTGGCCATTTGTCCAAGGAGCGCTGGTCCTTTTATTAGAGAATGGTATTAGAAACCAAGATCAGGGTACTAAGTGTGCTTGTTACTGCTAGGGTGCCATTGATTCTAGCCCTCTCAGCAGACAGAGCTTGGAAATATATGAGTGTGTTCACCTCTGTGTGTACACATATCCAGAATTATTTCTATAATTATCCACGTGCATCAACATTAAACTAAACATGAGTCCACATTCATGTCTCATACTGACTCTCATAAGGCACTGCATGGTTCACTCTATGCAGAAAGTGAGAAACCTGGCTCCTACCACCCACCATCCTTTACTAATTCTTTTAATCCAAGTATGCCAGTATGGAAGTATCAAAATTGTTAACTCATACCTCATAAGAAACGATTTTATCAACTAGAGTACAATACTATGTACGGTTTCTTTTGTCTTTAGTCTTACAGACTCCACTCATTTCCAAAGTTACTTAGGTCAGCACCTTTTCTCCACCTTTTTCAGTGAGGTTATGCCATACATTTTTAGTCCAGTTAGATTATTTTGTCACAGGCTGGATTTCATCCTGGGATCCCTGACCTCCTAACTGATTTTTTTAAAATCCTGTGTACATTGAGATTCACTCTTTGTGCAGTAAGATTCTGTGGAATTGATAAATCACAGTGCCATGTCTCTACCACTACAGTGCCATACAAAATAATTTCACAGCCCTAAAACAATCTTATGTGCTGCCCCTAGTCAACCCTTTTCTTCCTCGAGCCCCTGATGAACACTAATCTGTTTTCTATCTCTTTAGTTTTTCCTCTACTAGAATATCATGTAATGGAACCATATGGTATGTAGCCTTTTCATATTGGCTTCTTTCACTTAGCAATATGCACTTAAGATCCATCCATGTTATTGCTTGGAGTGAACATCCATGCCTTTTTAGTTTTTAAATAGTATTCCATTGTATGGATGTACCACAGATTGTTTACCCACCCACCTATTAAAGGGCATCTTGGTTACTTCCATGTTTTTGCAATTACAATTAAATCTGCTGTAAACATTTGCATGTAAGTTTTTGTGTGGACATAATTTTTCAAATCAGTTGGGTAAATACCTCAGAATGCAATTGCTGTGTTGTGTGGGGAGAGTATGCTTAGCTTTGCAGAGACTGTCAAACTGCCTTCCAAAGTGGCCGCTTTCCCATCAGCAGTGAATGACAGTTCCTGTAGCTCCAAGTCCTCACCGGAAATTGCTATTGTCAGTGTTTTGGATTTTAGCCATTCTAATAGGTGTGCACTTCTATATCATTGTTGTTCATTCCATTTTTAAATCCATGTTGGAGCATGGCCAATTTGGAAAATGAAACAACTTTTCACTAGCCCTGGATTTTACACTGTTTTCTTAAAAGATATGATTCTGGCAAAGCCAAAAGGCTTAATGGAAAGCAGCAGCACCCACTTCCTCATTGTACCTGAACCTGTGGAATCTGTTAGTGTGTAAACAGAGTGTCAGCTTGTTTAAGACCTTTAAGAGGAATCTGAATATAGGTTGGGGGAATGAACCAGAGAATGAAGCCCAACATAAGATCAGCTTTGGTCAGGGAAAAAAAAAACCTTTTTCAAAATACTTCATTAAAATAATCACCTGCATTTAAGAAAAATGCAGGTAAAGAGGCAAAAGCCTGTTGCTGGTGGGAGTACATTAGGAGCTGATGTGGAATTTCCACAGGGCACAGCACCATTTGTTTATGAACAAAGATCCAAAGGTAAAAAGTCCATCCTCCATCCCTCATGAAAGATTTCACAATTACGACGTTTCCTGCATTTGCTGAAAGTTCTGAAATGCCTTTATGCTGAGAGCAGCTGCTCGGAGGTGGGGTGGGGGGTGGGCGGGAAGGCAGAACATGTAGGAAGGGGGAGGAACGGCCACACCAGTCCCACGCCCACCTCGCTGGGTACCGATGTGCCTCTAACTTGCGGGCCTGGGCTTGGCTGGTTGCTCCATGAGCCCACGAGTACGCGTGTGTGTGGCACGTAGGCCGGGGCTGGGGCAGTGCCACCGCAGGTGGAGAATTGCACAGTGGCAGGTGGTGCTTGCATTTGCACTGTGTCTGCTTCACAGTCGGCCTGATGGCTTCTCAAGAAGTCCCATCCTGAAGGCATGAGCTATGCTATTTCAGGCAAGTCCTTCCTGTTTTGCAGCAGCTCTGACTTACTTGGCTCATCGCTTCCCTCCTTACATTCCAGGCACAGATCTGTTTACACGACCGCACTGCAGCTCTGAGAGAACATCATATGACAGAAAATTAAGAGCAAACTCCTACAGCTCTCCAGAGCCTCAGCCTTCTTTCTAGCCCACCCTCCTTCCCACCTTCTTCCTCTCTCCCCAACCTCCTTCCCTTACGGTTACTGTTAATAAAATCTCTGGACCAGCAACAGAATCCCATTCTGCAGCTTGCACCAAGGTCTCTGACAAGATCTTGCTGCACCCCTGCTGACCTAGAAAATCTCCCATTCTCTTGCGTACATCATGTATCTATTTTTAAAAGCCAGTAATAATTTTCTGTTTCAAAATTTTCAATTCCAGTTTTTAAAATTTATTTAAAATGACATGGATGGATCTCAAAATATCACGTTATATGAAAGAAGCCAGATGCAAAAGTGTACATTGTATGATTCCATTTTATATGACGTTCAAGAACAGGCAAAGCTAAGGTGTGGTGGCATAGGTCAGACGAGTAGTTAGGTTTTGGTGGGAGAGGGATATTGACTGGGAAAACACAAAAGGACATGCTGGATGCAGGAAATGTTTCATATCTTGATCAGGGTTGTGGTTACATGAGAGAGAGAGAGAGAGTGTGTGTGTGTGTGTGTGTAAAAAGTCATCAAGCTTTACACTTTACATTTGTACTTTATATAAATTATATGTTAAGAAAGTATGTAAAAAAAGCTTCCTTAAAATGAAGGGACTAAAGAGTGAACATTAAGTATAAAATATTAGATAGAAACCCCCTAGAACCCTTCATTTAATGAAAGCCCAGAGAGGTTAAGCCTACAGACACACAGCCAGTTAGGGCCAGACTCTGAGACAGAGGTAACAGAATGTGCTAGCTATTTATCTATGGCTTGGAATAATTTCCTCTAAATAGGTAGTTTTCTTTATTTTCAAAGGAAAGTTTAAAGGTATTTTCTTATTAGAGGAGGTTGATCAGATTACCACATCTGGGCTCCAACTACTTCATGAGATCTAGGTAAGAGTATGCGGAACCACTATTTCTACAATCTATGGATGTCCACATTTCTCCAAGATTTTTGCAAGAAAAAACTGGGGTGGTGGGGAGTGTTAGGATTTGCTCCTTCTTCAGTTCATATACTGTAAAGGCCCAAATCTCTGTTCTACATTGCCTCAGCCCAAAATACAGCTTCTTTCTTGATTTCCACACAGTCATAGAGTGGACATTTGTCATGCCTTTTGGTTCATCCTTCCTACTTTGAGATCTCAGACACCTTGTGAGCCTTGTAGAGCTGATTCACTTTGCCAGCCTCTCTTGTATCCAGGGCTTGGGCAAGTGTCCCAGCTGAACAGTGAGAAAAACTCACCTGAGACCCTGCATCAGGAGCTAGTGACACTGGTGAAGGTGGTGGCAGCCACACCCAGGTTTCAGAGAGAGCAGTGGCAAGGCCCTACGCAACGTCCCATGGCTCCCCTTCGAGGTGCCGGTGGTGCAAACTGTGGCATCTGTGCCAAAGACAAATGCAGTGTGGGCTCCACTGGGCCCATTCTTGGGAGATCTGGGCACGACTCTTTGCCATATGGGTTCCGACACAGTTCTCTGGCCCCCAGAGCTTCTCTGAGCCAACTAATATCCTTTACTAAATCCATTTGTTTCTCAACTCATCAGAATAGGTTTCTGTCGCTTGCAACTTGGACCCAGGCAGGATACTGGCAATTTGGTGTGTAATAAACCCTGCTGAAGGTTTGGAGGAGACGGAGGGTTGCTGATATCACTACAACACAGACAAACAAGTTTCCATCGCACATGAGACGTCCATGTCCCCAAGCTCCTCTGGAAGCTCTACCAGGCACTTCTCGCTGCTGTCCACCCTCACCCTGCCCTGAGGAGACCCTGGCTCACCGCGTCAGCCTGGATCCTTTTGGCATTTCTTCCCTGTCAGAACCAAAGCCAAATCTCTCTCACTGTCTCAAACAGAGCACATGATCCACCTCTGTGGCTGCCTGGTGTCCCACCAACACCACGCCCTCCGCACCTCACCTTCTCTCAGCAGTTAACCAGGCCAGGAGAGCGGCTCCTCCAAGAAGTCTGGAGCCAGCTGGTGAGAGGATAATTTTTGTGACAGGAAATAGGTCACAAAGGTGTGACCAGAGATGTGGCCATATGTGGTCCTCGATGCCCTCTTTCCTCTTGTGTGGCAAACTCAGAGGCCACGTGAAGATGGCGGCCCAAGAAGACAACAAGAACCGAGGTCCAATCACTCCTTCAGGAGAGCCTCCTCATTTGACTGGGCAGGACTAAGAGAAAAACCTTTCACTGTTTCAAGTCATAGAGATTCAGAAGTTAATTGTGATCACGTTTAGGCTGCCTGGATAGCCACTAGCCAAAGAAATTCTAGTGAATTCTGGTGATTCATGGGGCATATACCTTGGTCTCTCAAATACTGAAAATGTGTTTTCTTATATAAAAACCTGGTCCCCATGATCACATATCAGAGGTATCCTGATGGCAGAGGAACTCAGAGTGGGATGCTCTGAAAGACAGTTCTTCAGCCCCCGGCAGCCCCCGTGCCTTTCCCGTTCCCCATGGCCTCTGCTTTTTGGAAAGTGTCTGTGTCAGTCATTTACAACATGGTGCAATTTTTAAAAACGTATTGTGAGTCCCTAAATCTTGAGTTTTCAGCCTCATCTCTCTTTAGGGAATTAAAGTACTTGGCTTTGGGGATTGAAGGCCTCAGGAAGGAACTGGAGAGGAGGGAGGTGCTTTGAGCACTCTAGTGCGTCCTTCCTGCCTCGGGAACACTCAGATGACCAACATATGGTAAATCAATCATGGCCACGAATCCATCACAAAGTACAAAGTAATGAGACCGATTCCCAAACAAACAGTTTTTATGGAACTTGAGAGTGAGTGTCACCGAGCTCTCCTCCCTTCCAGTATGGGATCCCCTCCCACGGCGTGGCTGACCATGGGTGATCCAAGGCCTGGCTGAGTCATCTTCCAGTGACAAGGAACTTTCCACACTGAGGTGATGTGTCCCATGACTGGAGAGTGATAATTTAGAAATTTCTCCTTGTTTTACTCCCAAACCCAACTCTCTTTAATTAATAAATAGTTCTAGATCTAGTTCTACTGTGAAAGATTAGAACTCAATTTGGGGCCCACGTTACCACGTACTTCTGTATCCTAATCTCATTTCTATTTCATATATTTTTCCAACTTTTACTTCTCTTTACCCTAATTTTATTACCTAGATGTTGAAATTTCCTCTTGTCTTGTTGTGTCATATGAATCTTTGTAAGTGGCCTTAAATCCTTTTTAAAATAAAACAGGTTAAAGAAAAAGAAAAAGAAAGAAAATGCCCCCTGAAGATACAAGAATAAGACAAAGCTCTTTTTTCCTGTCAACCCTGTCAAACATCAAAGGCAGCTGCTGTGTCTTCCATCAGCCTCTATATTGTAAATTTTTTCCATTCTCCCACAGATTAGATGGTTTCCAGATTCTTTTCCATTTTGGTGGAGAAAGCTTCTCTGGTTGGCCAACAAGCCCCATTAAAATTCCTGGCGGAACTAAGCCCCACTGGCAGAGCACGAGGGGATGGGCAGCCCTGGCGCGTCCTGCGCCTGACACCAGCCTTCAAATGAGGACAGCTTCTCCGCCACCTGCTGCTGCAGGAATCGTGTCCACAGCCCAACTTCTGGGTACACAGGAATATTTCTCTTATTATTTTAGAGCCGTTTTTCAAACATTTAAGACCCATACTTCCCTCTTCACATACCTAAAAACCTCATGTCTTCCTTTAATGTTACCTCAAGTTTTGAAGAGGTGTTTTTCCATTTTTCAAATATATAATTATAATATCGTCTATACATGTATGCATTCTTCCCCCCAAGGTGCAGGCTTGCCCCACAGGGTGTGGCCTCCTCTGAGAGTCCCTAGAGTCATATCTTCATCTCTTTGATCAAATACAGTATTGTCATGCTGGTTCACTAGCCTTCTGCACCAGGGCTCTAAAGAACTTCTGGTTGGTTCCAAATATAAGAACATTCCTCAAGAATGAAGATATGTTAAGACCAGGAAATACCCCTCAAAATGTGAGGCAGATTCTCAAGTCAGTATCCCAAAAGGCGTTAACTGAAAAAAATGCTTGGCCTCTCTGAGTGACCATCTGAGGGGATAATTATCATTTCTTAAAAAAAAAAAAAAGTCTGCTACACTATTACTTTCTACTCATCTTTCTATTCAGGCCCACATATGAGCTCTGCTCTGGGGCAGAATTTTGCAAGGAAAAGAGGTGACACCTCTGAGAACAAGAAAATACTTTTCCCCTGGTGCCTAGGGGGACATAGGCTCAGTATTTACAATTCCTGAAATTTCAAAGCAGTGAATGGTGGCTTCTCACAAGGTTAAAGGCAGGATTTAAAATGGTTTAGATCTAGTTTATAGCCAGAGGTGGTTGAAAAAGAAAGAAAAAACAAAAAAGAAAAGAAGAGAGAGGGGAAAGAAGCAGAGAGAGAGAGAGAGAGGCAGAAACAGAGAGACAGAGAGGAGGAGAGAGGGACAAGGAGATAAAGAGACATAGAGGGAGAGACAGACAGACAGAGACGGGGAGACAGGCAGAACATAACCGAACAATTAAGAAAGATCTCTCTTACCACAGTGTCTACTCCCCGCAGCCCCATCCCACACTCCCCAAAAGAAAGAGAATTAGGAAAGGGAAGGGCAGGGAAGGATACATCTAGAAATACAGCTTCGGGTGAGAAAAGCTTAATGAAGTGCTGTTAAGAACTCACCTTGGGCTCTGAGAGCCATCCTCACCAAGGGGTCCCCCTCAACTCCACTCCCGCAGCCGAGCCATGTGCTTAGCACTCCTGGGGTCCCCTAACTCCCCAGGCACCTGCCAGTGGGGGGACAGAACCACCTGGATGTGGAATGAGGCAAACCAGGGCCACCTTGACGCTGCTGGTGTAGGCGGAGGCCCGGAGGGCCGGAGGGAAAGAACAGTTCTTCGCATACTTTTTAAATCTACTTTTTACCTTGCAGAAGAATGTAGAAAGTCTTATTTATTCTAGCTGGGAATACAGCCAGGTTTCAGGTTTTGGAAAGGAAAGAGCAAACTCATGTTCATTTAAAATCATAATTATTTCTCCACCTCCCCCATCTCTCCCCATCTTCAGGCCTGCTGCAGCCGAGTTTGCGTTCACAGGCTTACAGCTTGAGTGATCTGAGTTGGGGAAAACAATAACCTAATTTCAGATGAAGAAACAAGAGGCCCCTCCCTTGTCATCACTCCTCACGGGGAAGAATGCAAACCGGGGGTGCTCGCTGCCGCGCAGAGACTGGTCAGGCAGAGAGTCTCGGGGCCCTTGTGACGGGGCCGTGTTTCTTCCAAGACCAGTTGCCAAGTCCTTCAGGTTTTGGCTCCATCAAGAATGCTAGTAGTGAGTAAAGACCTTCTTGACACCAGTTCCAGGTCTGGGGAGAACTCACAAACTTCCTGGTTTCCTGGCTCCTCCAAGATGTTTGCAGGAAACGAAGCAACAGTAGTTAGCCATGATAGCAGGAAACCACATGGGCATAATAATCCCCCAAAATGTCCATGTCCTAATGCCCAGAATCTGCAAATACATTAGGTTACACGTCAAAGGAGCATGAAGGTTGCCGGTGGCATTAAGACGCTAATCAGCTGACTCTGAGCCGGGGAGATGTCTTGGAAGTACGGGTGGTCCAATGTCATCACGAGGGTCTTTGTAAGCGGAAGAGGGAGGCAGAAGAGAAAGCACCAGGGAGACACCATGTGAAAAGGACTCGGCCTGACCTTGCCAGCTCTGACGGAGGAGAAAGGGGCCACAGCCAGGGATGTGCATGGCGCAGAGAAGCTGGAAGAGAGGAGAAAACGGAGCTTCCCCAGAAGGAACACAGCCTCACCAACACCTTGACGTTAGCCCGGTGAGACTCATATCAGACTCTGATCTCCAGAACTGTCAGTTAGCACATCTGTTCTTTAAGCCATTGAGTCCGTGATCATTTGTTGCAGTGGCAGTTGGAACCTTGCACAGGGACATGGGGCTGCACCCTCGTCTCAGCCTCCACCCTACCCCCTGCAGCACCCTTCTTCTGTTCCTGTCTTTCCAACCCCAAACTGCAAACTCCTTCCTGTCCCTACAAAGCTAACACTTGTGGAAAACAACATAGAGTGAAATCTTCATGTATGCAGAGAGGGAACATTTTTTAAAACAAAATTATAAAAAGCATAAAGGAATAAATTTAAATAGTCAATTATATTAAAGAACCTTTGTATTAGGTTGTTGGTGTTGCCATATCAAAGTACCACAGACTGAGTGACTTAAGCAACAGACTTTCATTTCCTCACAATCATGGAGGCTGGAAGTCCAAGATCGAGGTGTGGACAGGGCGGGTTTCTCCTGAGGCCCCTTTCCTTGATTGTAGATGGCCATCTTCTTGTCTCCATATGGTCTTCCCTCGTGTATCTGGTGTATCCAAATTTTCTCTTTTTCTCTGGACACCAGTCATACCAGATTAGGGCCCATCCTAATGACCTCGTTTAATATAAGCACCTCTTTAGAGACGTGGTCTCCAAACACAGTCACATTCTGAGGTACTGGGGGTTGGGAATTCAACATGAACTTTGGGAGGACATAATTCAGTCCATCACACAATTAAAATGTAGATGCAGGGAAATTTTTAACAACTTTAATAAAAAGTCAATGAAGTGGACTTTCATGGGGACTTCAGCCAGACACTGAGAGCAGAAGGAGCCGTAGGAAATGCCACGTCATGGTTACGTGTGTCAGCTCAGGTGTCAGAGAGACCTGGGTTCCAGGTCTGGCTCCACAGCCACCAGCCACGTGGAGATGAATAGTTTGTCAGAAAGACACACATGGACATGATTCAGCCCTCAACAACACCACTCGAGAGAAAAGATAAGATACAGAATGGGGAAAGAGAGTTTCATCACAGAGCTGACAGAGGGCTCTGTAGTGGATGCTGTGGTAACTACCCAGCTTCCCCCCGACCCCGGGGCAGAGGCACTCATTCCCTTTGTTGCTGGAGTATCCACCGCTGACAGCTCCCAACTGAGACACTCAGGGACTCGTCCTACACTGAAGAGAGCCACCTTCCCTAAGATCATGCACTTTCCCCAGGGGTAGCTTGCATGCGGTGACTGGTCCATGTGAGGGTGTAAAGGCTCAACCTGCACCTTGCCCCAATCATATCCACTCTGCAAAGCCATCCCAGCCTCGGTGCTCCCGTGGGCGTGGCTGAAGCCTTTGCAGCCCAACTTCTCCCCTTGCCCAGTCCTGCTTCCTTCACTCCCTTATGGTACCAATACCAAGATCAGTCACCAGTAATCTCCAGCATGTACATTTCCATCTCAGAGTCTGCTTCTGAGGGAGCACAACCTACGACAGCATCATATTCAGAATACATAAAGAATCCCACCATGAGTAAGGAAAATGCAGACAACCTGATAAAAATGGGTAACTAAAGAGAATGTTCAAATGTCCAATGAACATGAAAAACTATTCAAACTCATTACGAACCAAGAAAATGCCCACTTAAACCATGAGATACCACTATGCCCTTACCAGACTGGCAACAACTTTAAAGTGTGACAATACCAAGGACTGATGAAGACGTGGATCAAAGGGAGTATGGATGGACACTGCCACGTTGGAAAACAACGTGGCATTCTCCAGCGTAATTGAGCATCAGCAGATATGGAAACTCTACTCTTGAGTTTGCACCTCAGAGAAACTCAAGTACACGAGCACCAGGGTACACGTGTAAGAATGTCATTGGCCCAAACTGAAATCCATCCAAATATCCAGCAAAAGTAGACTAGATTGAGAATTACGGTATATCCATACAAGGTTGTGTCATGTCACTATAAAAAGGAACAATTATGGCCACACAGAACAGCGTGACGAGTCTCAGAAACTCAGCATTGAGCGAGGAGGACAAGGGAGGGCAGGCTGTGCAGTTCCTTTAAGGATTCAAAAGAAGGTGAAAGCAAAATTATATCGCTTAGAAATGCACATAGGGGACAAAACTCTAGCTAATGGCAGGGAAATTACTGTCCCCAAACTCAGGGGGAGTTGAGGGGGGTCATAAAGGAGAGAGATGAGTGGTGTTTGGGGGCTTTGGGAGCTGGCAACGTTCTATGCTTTGGTTTTCATGAGGCTACATGTTCACATTACAATTATTTATTAAACTGCAGACTCACATTCCATCCACTTTCGTCTATAAGTCATGTTTTAGAATTTTAAGAAGTAAAAAGAAACAAGCAGAAAACAACTTGCCTCTATTAGTTTCCCATAGCTGCTGTCAAAAGTACCACAAACCTGGTGGCTTAAAACAACAGAACTTGAGTTTCAAACCAGAAGTTCAAAATCAAGGTGTGGACAGGAAGGTGCTTCTTCTGGAGCCTCTGGGGAAAGTGTGTTTGTTGCCCCTTCCAGCTTCTGGTGGCTGCCGGTGCTCCTTGGTGTCCTTGGCTTGCGGCCACATCACTGCAGCCTCTGCCTGTCTTCACACAGCCGCCTCCTCTGTGTATCTTCTCTTTGTCTCTTATAAGGATTCTTGTCACTGAATTTAGGGCCTGTCTGGGTAACCCAGGATGATTTCTTCATCTTAATTACCTCTGTATGACCCTTTTTCCACATAAGGTCACATTCATAGGTTCCAGGAATTCAGATGTGGATATATCTTTTGCAGGAGGAGGTGGGGTACAATTTAACCTTTTTAACATTTGTCTAAAATGCCACCTCCGCACAGCAGGGCCAGCTCTCTCCCTTCTAATCACCACTACATTTGGTGTGTGCTTTCTTTCGATCCACTGCTTTTCATCCAGTATTGATGTTTTGTCCCCCATACAAGCCCCATGAGGGCAGAGGCAATGCTCTGCTCACATTTCCAGGACAAAGTAGGGGCCCAGTAAATATCATTTGAACCATATTCTAGAAAGCCCTCTCTCTCTCTGTCTCTCTTTCTCTCTCTCTCTCACACACACACACACACACACGTAAAGGTTTAATAGAAAATATTAAAAGTCTGGGAAGATACCCACCAAACTAAGAACAGTGAAAACTGGAATTGGGTTATGAGCGTCCCACTCATCTCTTTTTTTTTTTTTTTTTTTTTTTTTTGAGACAGAGTCTTGCTCTGTTGCCCGGGCTAGAGTGCAGTGGCATCAGCCTAGTTCACAGCAACCTCAAACTCCTGGGCTCAAGCGATCCTTCTGCCTCGGCCTCCTGAGTAGCTGGGACTACAGGCATGCGCCACTATGCCCGGCTAAATTTTTTTCTATATATATATATATTTTTAGTTGTCCAGATCATTTTTTTCTATTTTTTAGTAGAGACGGGGTCTCACTCTTGCTCAGGCTGTTCTCGAACTCCTGACCTTGAGCAATCCACCCACCTCGGCCTCCCAGAGTCCTAGGATTACAGGCGTGAGCCACTGGCCCCCACTCATCTCTTAAGTCATCCACGACTGTCTGAAAAATACATTTTTCTCAGTACCAAAGAGAAAACCATTGTGTCAGTATCTGATGAACATGAGTCTGAACTGTTTTTTCAGCACCCTTACTGTGTTTGCAGCAATGTTCCCCAACTCTCCCACTGGCCCTGCTGTGGCCATGGTGTGTGTTGGGGAGATGGATAGACAGGGATGGAGCCCATCTAGGCTTAATTGCCAGCCCTATCGGACTGCAGACCCTCTTTATATATGACAAATAATTTACAACATATCCTGAAACAAAATTCATAGATCATATCCATTTACATATGTAATTTTAAAATATCAACCTAATTCACTAACTATAGTGAAAAAGAGAAATAAAAGGAAATAATTTATAACTTTTAAAAAAACATGCGTTTTCATAGTAGGTGTTTGCACTAACTAACTGAAACACATGATGAGGTAGTTAGATCCCTGTACCTAAACAAAGACTCCTCCGCAGATGGCAGCCACCAGTGCAAAGTGACTTGGGTGTGTTGTCTTGATGACTCAAAAGCCTTACACGACATCACCAGCCATAACATAATGTTCCTGAAATCTGGATCATGCTCGGTAATTTTTTTTAATGTCAGAAATATAGAATGTATATTAAAACCATGCAAAAAATACCTCATGTTTCTACGTGAATCAGTGTTAGGCTCTAGGTTTAGATAATTAGAAGCAGGTTTTCACCTACATGATAGCCGATGGCTGTTTGAAAGTTGTGTAAGATGACCCCTACCTCCCAAACGCCAGTGGAATCCCCTTAACTGCTGTAGAAATCAAAAGCTTCCCTACGGGGGGCTAGCCCTATCAGATATCTAAACAGAAACTAAAGCCTCTATAATTAAAAAAATATGGCACATAAATGAATATAGACCAATGGAACAGAACAGAAAGTCCATTCAAAGACTGAAGTACTCTAGGAAATTGACTATATGCCAAATGTGCATCCAAAATCACTGGGGAAAAGACAGACCTTTTTAATACATGCTGTTAGGATAACTAGATAGTATTTTGAAGAAAAGAATCTGTAGTTCATACCTTACAACATGATAAATGACAAATTGATTAAAGATCTAAATATTTTAAAAGGTGAAAGATAGATGAATTCCTTTACAAACTGGTGATAAGCTTGACACATTAAAAAAAAAATACCGTAAGCAAAGTCAAACAATAAATGACAAATGGAGAGAAAATATTTGCAACATTCGTCACAGATAAAGGACTAATCTCCATAATAAATTGAGTTCTGAGGAACAGAGAAGTAAAAAAGAACAAATGTCCAATAGAAATATTAGCAAAGACATGAATAGTTTCCAGAAAAAGACATGCCAATGTCACTTAAACATACGAAAGATGATCAACTTAGTCGTAATAAGAGATATGCAAGCTAATCCATCCTGAATTACCAGTTTTCACCCACAGACTGACAAGCATTCAGAAGCTCAGCACACTCTGTTAGGAAGGCAGGGAGGAGGCAACACTCTGGTATATTCTGGAGAGAGGAGAAAATGGTACAATCGCAGGGGAGAATTTGGCAATGTCTAATACAATTATATATGCATTTACCCTTTGACCCAGCAACCCCACTTCTAGGAAATACATCTCTACCAATATAAAACAATGGATTTACATGGTTATTCATTGTGCAATTATTTATAAGAGCAAAATATTGATAATGACCTAAATGTCCTCAGTTAAAAGACTGATTGAATAACCCAGGGTCCAGTCACCTAAAGGAATCTTGTGCAGCTGTAAACAAAAAATGGCAAAGACCTCTATGAACTAATAGGAAGTGATTTTTAAAACATACTAAGTGAAAATATCAAGATAGGAAGTGTAAATAATATGCTATACTTTGTGTTATAAAAGAAGGGGAAATAAGCAAAATAGTTATGTATTTGCTTATTCTTTTTTTTTCAAAAAGAATCACAAGAAGATTAAATCATAAACCAGTGAAACTTGGGGTTAGATAGGGTTGGGGCATAAGGGATAAGGAATGGGAATGACTGTCACCTTTTATGTAGTTTTGACTTTTAATTTATGCGTTTTACATATTCGAAAATAAAATTAAATCAAAAAGTTTTTTAAAAGCACTCTAAAATTGGATAAAAGCAAATAAATGATCATACTATCTGTCAAATTGGTAACATAAGTACACAAAAAAAGAATTAAGTAACCTAAACGCAGAACTCCGAGCACACACACTGAGTGGGACTTATTCAAAGGGAAGAAAGACCTGCGGAGAAATCTCGATCCTAGGATTTTGTTGGTGGTGGTGATGTTGATGTAATGATTCTGAAATATTTTGACTATGTCATAGAATGGAGCAAATGAGAAAGGGAGAAGAGAAATACAAACATGGTATGAGGGACGTGGAGGAAGAACTCTGCAGTGTGTTTGCATTCAATGTGTTTGAATTTAAGGTATCAGTATGAATCCATGATTTTTAAAATACATTCCCTCTCTGTCTCCACTGAAAGGGAGAAACAGTGAGGCCCTGTAGCAATGAGCACACCTACTACCCAGACCTTGGTTTCCAAGCATCATTCTTCATCAAAAGGCACAACGATTCCTTGGTAAAATGCCTGATTTGGGTCTGCAGCAGGAAAAGTGCAAGGTGAGCCTGGAAGTGCTTAAAGACCGTGGTGACTTACAAAGCTCCGTTGGCTTAAAAAGTGGCCCAGCTAGGAACCGAGCCCAGGTCTTCAAATGCCAAATTCTGCAATTCTTTCAACGTCCCTGCACCGTATTTTCCACCATGAAATCCGCTCACTACTTTACAGAATCTATATTTCAGTGTCACTTTTAAATATTAGAACAATGTCACAGTCATCCAAGTGGTGTCTTTTCCATTTTATTTTCTTCTCCTTTACTATAAATAAGGCTTTTGAAAAGCCAATCGCCAGCCTGCCTGAGCATCTGGGCTTCAGCTCTGAGCTTCTTTTACGTTGCTGAGCAGCCTCCAAAACGTGCCTGCCGGAGCCCTGCTCGGAATGTCCGGGCCCAGACAGTGGTGGCCGGGAGACAACTCCGGGAAACGCATCCATCTGTAGTTTGTCCTGGTTGAGCATGGTTATTTCTGCTCTACATTCATTACCCTGGCTCTTTTCCTGGAGAAGAAGCAGACAGGAAAGAGGGGAAAGAATAAAAAAGAAGAGAAAGAAAAATACATGGACTTTTCTTCTTTAATGAATATTGACCCTGGCTAGCAAAGCTTTTGGCAGCATGAATTAAATTGCATTCCTGAGACAGACTGGAGGAGCTTTTTAATACATACCAAGTGCTCCAAATCCAAAAGCTTTTACCTCTTACATTTTCCTTCCATGCACAGGAGGCTCCTCCCTCTGTAAAACAAACAGTCGTCAGGAGGCCGATTCCCTGGTACAGTCGCTGTGTGTGCATCAAAATTTGTTATCACCACATCGTTAATTTCCACACACATCTGCTTGAGGATTTCTTCCGGCCCCAATGGCATGTTCATCTCCATCTAATTCACATTTTATTGTCCTTATCTTAAGACTAGCAAGCATTACCAAGTGCTGCAAGCCTTCCAGAGCTGGGCCAGGCGGCCAGTAGGGCTTTAGCCCCACACCCTGTGGTCTGAGGCTCCTCTCACAGATTTTATTTCCAGTTAGCTGTAATTCAGGACCACAAATGACCAAATTGAAATGGTTCATTGACTTCCAGAAAGTATTAGCCAGTAGCTCCTAATTACCCAGCCAAGTGCAAACAACACTGCCCCACTTGGGAGGGAAGTAAGGCCTACCACTTCCTTTCTGCTTATTTCGGATCCCTGGGTCACTGAGCACCAAATCTGCAGTGGAGGGTGCTGTTCCCATTTCCCAGAGGGCCTGGCAGAGATTCCAAAAGGCAATTTCCCAGCCATGCCCTGTGCAGAGACCCTGAGAAACTTCTGCTGAAATGGAGCCCTGCCTGGGCTGTTGTAAATCTTTCGGCCAGTGCTTCTCAAACGTGAGAAGTACACGGACCATTTTAAAGGGGAAAAAAAACTGTGCACAACTGAGAATAAAGCTGAAAGGATCCTCTTATAACAGCACTACATAAAAAACTAAAATCTCATTCCATGCAAATGTCCTTTAATTGCAAAGTTGCACTGCGAAAGAGTTCTGTCTGTTTAACTGTTATAATTTAGAACATGCCTGCAGCCCTGGTGCAGTCTGGGAATGGATCTAAGCCTTATTTTTAGAATTGCACTACAAGGAGTTATAAAAGGATTCACACTCATACCTTCTCATCGCACCCAGCAGACCCGCCTCCTCTCGGTTCTAATACTATCTTATCTAAACTTGTTGCCAAGCGTTTCTTTTGACCCTCATGATCATCCCCTGCAGGATTCCTGTGGGGTTTTCAGGGAAGCGAGAGGAGTCACTGGCTCACCCAAGGTCAGAGGAGTAGTAACTATCAGGCTGGACCATATGCACTGCTGCTTTGGCAAGTCAGAAAGAGGCCAACCCCAGCCATGTTACACAGTTTGACCCAAAGGAAGCTGGCCCAGAACCTGGCATTTCTGACTCCCCATCTAGTGTTTTCCCATTACGCTGAGATACCTCTAAAACAAAGTTAGGTTTGCTAAATAACTCATGGGATATCTCTAAAATGAATTACCATGTCAAGTTTTAAAAGGACTTGGGAAATAACTTTCTTCCCTTTTTTAAAGAAAAAACACAAAACTAGTAATATAGAGGTTTCACTTGCTCTTTTATTTGCATATATTTTGCATAGATATCTAAATATAAGGTAGGTTGAGAGAGATTCCTCACTTACATTATATTAGCCTACAGTGGGGCAAAATCATCTAACTCAAAGCCTATTTTGTAACAGTGTTGAATATTTCGTGTAAGAGCATTGTACTGCATATCGATAGCTCAGGAAAAGATCAAAATTCAAAACTCAAAGTATAGCTCCTACTGAATGTGTATCACTTTTGCACCATCATAAAGTTGAAAAGTCATAAGTCAGACCATTGTGAGTTGGGGGCCATCTGTAATTCAGCCAGTTTCTTTAAAGCATTCCGCGTTCTGTAGACACGCTGCTAATAGCCCGGTAGTCAAGTACCTGTGCGTGCCTGGCGGTGCTAGGCGTCGTGCTAAGTACTGAGACGGGGCAACCAAAGGAGATAACTATCCAGTAAATTACGTTAAGGGCCTTCAAAGCAAACTATGGTATAATTGGCAATATAGAAGGTGAGGGATGAAACCCTTACAGGTGACATAGAGAAAAGCTGCCCAGAGCGAGTGAGCGCACGCTGGAAGTAGAGTGCGCAGGAACTCAGCGCACAGAGGGGGCCTTGGAGAGAAGTTGGATGTGAAATGGACTCAGGAAAACGCATGGTGTCCCTCTGACACTTGCTCTCTCTTTCTCCTATAATGGTCACATTTTATACCTGGTCACTTGGTCCCACAGCTAAAGGCTACGCTTCCCAGCCCTGCAGCTGGACGCAGCCATGTGACTAAGTCCTGGTAAACAGGGTGGGAACAGGAGGGGCGTGCACAAAATCAGGGCTATGCCTTTGAAATAAAAGTATTCTCTTCCCTGCCCCTTTTCTCCTTTCTGCTGGCTCAGGTGTGTATGTGATGAGAAGAGCTGAAGAAACTACCTTGGACCCAGAACAAAGAGCCGTAATTTGAGGGTGGCAGAGCCAGCCATCCGCCCTGGACTGCCTACCTCCTCACAAATATGTGAGAGAGAAGTAAACTTCTGTCTGAAGACACTGTATTTCGAGGAGTCTTTTTCATAGCCACCTAGACTATCTTAGTTAACATATGTGCTCAACCGGGAGAGGAAGAGGGATTCATTCACAATAAAAAGACCCTGCTCTGGAAAAGATCAGAGTGTAGTGGAAGTAATAGAATTGTGAGCAAATAACAATAAGAAAATACGAAATATGCTATAGCAGAACCATGATGTGTCTGCACTGACCCATTCCAGAGATTTTTTCTTTGTTTCTCTCCCAGAGAAACCTAGATATAAACCAAGATCCCACATGGTCCAGTCTCATCTTTTAGTATTATTAAACTTAAAGAAACAGTTTGGGCCCAGCAACCAAAAGTATATTAAAAGTAATTTCAGTCTTCCCTTGCTTCCTTCAAAAAATATTAAAAGAGACCAAATTTATTCTGCACAGCAGCAGTTTTATAAATTTCCTTTCTTCTGTTTTCCCACTTCCTGCCGCTGCTCCAGGGCCTCTCACTCCCCACGTCTTTCACTCTACCGCCCCACGCCCGGCTCTCTCAGAAACCAGGCCTGGTGGGCTCTGCTCCCGCCTCCTCCTTCCATATCACACAGACCTGCCTCTCCCAGACTCTACTGTCAGGCAGCCTCGGATGGTAAAACGATCCGGAAGAGCCAACAGGATAATTTCTTGTAGGCATGATTCTCTATTTCTTTGCACTAGCTCTTGAGAATCTATAGATGGTTTTGCAGAGGAGACTCCTTTCTTTAAGGTATTTTACACTCTAATGGGAATCAACACTTATAGAAGCCTTTTATAATTGTCACTTTAAGGTGACAATTAAAACACTGCGATCACATATTGGAAAAGAGAGCACTCATGGAGGACGGCACAGTGCGCTGGGGACAGGGTAAACGAGCTTCTGTTGGGACTGCTGTGATCTAAGTCTCAGCACCCTGCAGATCATTCTGGGCTTGAGCAGCTCTCTATTCACTTCAATCTGTCCTATTTGATGGGTGGTCACTCGTGGACACTTGTCTTGACCCAAGTGCCCAGTCATCAGCCAAATGACCAACAAGTACATGTGACACTCTGACTGGCCAGAATCAAACATCGCCCTTTAGCCACTTTGAAAATAGCCTCTCTAATGTGCACGCCCACGTTCATTGCAGCGACATCTACAATGGTCAAGACAGGGAAACAGCCTAAGCCTCCATCGATGGATGAATGGATAAAGAAACTGTGGTATGCGTGTATGTGAGACATATATAAACACATGATATATAGGTGTATGTATATACAATGGAATATTATTCAGCCTGTAAAAAAAAAAGAGATCTTGCCATTTGTGACAACATGGATGAGCCCGGGGGACCTTACTCTGAGTGAAACAAGCCAGATATGGGAAGGAAAACTCTTCATGATTTCACTTGCACGTGGAATCTAAAAAAGTCAAAAACACAGAAGCAGAGAGTAGAAGGATGGTTACCAGGGGTCAGAAGGGCGGGGGAAGTGGGCAAGTATTGATCAAAGGGTATAAACTTGTAGTTAAGCTAATGCACAACATGGTGACTGTAGTTAACAATGATGTATTGAATACTTGAAATACGCTAAGAGAGTAAATCTCAAGTGTTCCCACCACACACACATACACAAAAGTAACTGTTAACTAGCTTGTTTGTGGTAACCAATATAAACATATATCAAATCAGCATGTTGTACACCGTGAAGATATACAATTTTTGTTTGTCAATTATACCTCCATAGAACTGAAAAAAATGAAAATTAAAAAAATAATGAATTTTTTAAGCAAGAAAAAGAAATGGCCTTTGTAGAGAGCTTCTTATTCTAAAATTATCAGTTTCCTTTATTTAAAATGCAATATTATAATACAAAGGTGTTCACAACAAATAATCAAATGAAAGAGCAAATTACAAAACAGCATGTACTTTGTGATTAATTCTTGTAAAACAAAGCACGCATACATATACACACGCAGCAACACACTGAAGAAAGAAAAGACTGAAACCAAAATATTATGGTTTTCTCTGGGTGGTAGAGTATAGATTATTTTATTGTCTTCTTTTTACTTATATACATTCTCTAATTTTTGTGCAATGAAATGTTTTTTCTCCTAATTAATGGTACCATTCCATGATATTATTTCAACGACATGAATGTTTGTTCACTTTGCTTGGAAAGAGGAGGAAGTTGAGGACCAACAGGTGAGTCACGGGAGTTCAGTAGCCACACTTTGCAGGGAACGTCAGAGGAGGAGAGAAGCCACCCCCAGAACTGTCAAGTAAAGATTTAGGGTATCTGTACTGATATTTGGCTCAGGGCCTAGAATGACCACTTTTACCATTGCCTTGTGGGTTCTTTATCTAAAAGTATAGTCATTTTCTCATATGAAATCTTTTAGAAGAAATATTACATTAAAATAATTGTAAAGATTTCAGGGGATCATCTGTATGGGCTGTTTATTTTCTCACCTGAAGTGATAATTGCTTCTTGGTGACATCATAATTGCTTGTGAGAGAACTGATTAGCATGTCACCAACAGAAGATTAAGCCTTCAGGTAAGGGGAAGCAGCAGGAGCAGATGAGCCCCCAGGAAACCAGGATTCAATTTTCATGCAAATGTCAAAGTTAATAAACGCAAAGGGAGGAAAGGTTGACGATTTGACTTTCATAGTGTATCTGTTAAGCTCACCAAACCGCTCACAATATTTTCTATGAGCTGCAAGTGTGACTTTAATTTTCTCCAATCTAAAACCGCCATGCTCTCTGCCGATTAATTCCGAGATAGGACACACGTGCACCGCATTTTCCTTTCCTGATGACTAGGGGTGCAGTGGGTGAAGGACACACTAGTGCGGATGCCACTGGTGGTGGCAGGTGGTGGGAAGCAAGCCTGAGGAATCCATGAATCTGTAAGAGTCCCGTTCACTGTTTAAACATGAGACACAACCAACCAGCTATATTTAATTTAGCTGGTATTTTTCCTAGAACATAAAGACAGCTTCAAGTATTTCCCTGCTGAAAGCAATTTTACTAATTTTGTTTATTCCTTTTCCAGTATGAAGTATACCATCTATTTTCTCCCTCCTCAGTGTTTATGTATTGTTAAAATCATTGCATATAAAGTAAAACCTCAAATAACGAGAAGGCTGGTGTGGGGGAGGTTAGGCTGTGGATTATAATTAACAAAATATGCTGGTTAAATGAAGATTAAAATAGAAAGACTCTTGGTTTCACCTTGATGTTCTGGATAGATGGGCTGAGTAGTTGACATTTTATTGCATCTGTCCTTTAGATTAGGCCCAAGGCGTTGTTTTCTACTTAAAAGGTCAGACCTTAACAACTGCAGGAAAGGCCTGTGGATTGTGAATATTACCTCACCATGGAAGGAGCTGGATCGGATGACAGCGAGGTATGCCAGTCTTTCATTTTTGAGATTGTAGGTTTCCTGTTAATCACATTTTCTTTCCTTAATCTTTTGAGCGGCTTCAGAAGGTAATTTCACTGTTGCCCATTCTGTAACCCCTAACTCAGAATAGGCCAGATTCATGATGTGGTAACAAACAACTCCAAATCTCGATGGCTTAGCACTTAAAAGCTTATTTCTTCCTCTGTCCTCCATGGGCAGCTGTGGTCTATGCGAGACTCAGGGATACAGACTTTCGTCAAAGCCATAGCTCTGCCATCTTCATGTGACAAGCCACATCCCTTGCCACCAAAGGGGAGTCAAGAGATTACAGAATTGCACGTGGGCTCCTGCTGCCACAGCTGGGAAGTGACGTACTCATTCCTCCTGCCCACATATCTTTGGCTAGATCTGGTCATGTGGTCTCACCCAACTACCACGGACTGGTGAGTGTAGTTTTATGTGCCCCCATCAGGAAGATTATGAAACAGACAGGGTGAACATGTAGCACCATCACTTCCTTATCAGTCTTTTTGAACGCTAAGAAGGCAATGCCTTTTATGGAGAGGTCTTTTCTGTATTCTACGGAACAAAGGTCAAAGTTTGGTCTTCAGACAGCCTGTCTAAAGTCACATGTATGCACTCTAGATCTATGCAACCAGAACCTCTGGGGTGGGAGCCCAGGAATCTGCATTTTACCAACCTCCCTGATAAATCTTCTGTACATTAAACTTTGATAAATACTATGTGGGATGCTCCTGAAAAAAAGAGAGGGTTCCACTGCCAAAGAGGTTTAAAAACACTGAATTCTGTATTGCCCACTTGGTTATTCACAAAACGTTTTGGTATGTAAAAGACCCTGCCCAAGAGCCTTTGGAGGGACTTCCAATTATGGCTGCATGAAGAGGTTGGCAACCCCTATCTGGAAAAATACATATAATACTGGATAAGATTTTCGAGATAACAATCTCAGGATACTAGAAACCAAACAAAAGTGGACAACAAATGAAGACGCATTCTTGAAAAAAGTGCTAGAGCTTTGAGTAAGGGTCGATGGACTTGCTGCCTGGGGCTGTTTCTGTACCCCTCATCCACAGCTCTATTGGCAAGAGTGGCAGATTGGCCAGGGTGGAGCTGGCTGTAGAAAGCAGCTGCTGTGTGGCCAGAATGGACACTCTCTTGGGGGTCAGGGGTTGGGGTTGGGGCGAAAACTCCCTATGATTGTTGGCAAACTGTGGTGGACTCAACTGGGAATGAAATGAAGAAGGTGGCAAAGACTCTTTCCTGGACCAAGCTCTGGTCAGCTCCCCTGCGCTCTTTTTTCAACCAGGCCTCATCCTTGGGCTTTGTCTTCAGGCCTCACAGCTCGATTCTTGCGAGAATCCTACTAAGTCAGTTTAGCAAGAATCCCGCTCCCCCCTCAATATCTGATCACTCTGGCCTGCCTTCCACGAGAATTCTGTGAGGTCATTGTAGCAAGAATGTCCCCTACCCTTCATGTCTCTCTCCTCCTAGTAACTGTCCATCCACCAACTCCCCCAACTCTCCTCCTTAGCTATAAATCCCCAATTGTCCTTGCTGTATTGGGAATTGGGCACAGCTCTATACTGAGGTCTCTTGTTCCCTATTGCAATAGTTACTGGATAAAATCTGTTTTTCCTGCTTTGTAAAGGAAAATCTGCTTTTCCTTTACAAAGGAAAGCCTACACCTTCGCTAGCCTGAGATTGGGGACCCAATTAAGGCAAGAAATGGGCCAGGCAGAAATTTAACAAGGAAATTCTAGAAATGAGAGAACCATAGAAGAACTAAGACGAGCCTTCCATATGTTCCTGGGAAACTGGAAAACTATTCAGCTTGAGAGAAACTCATGAGAGTCCAACAAAAAGTGAAAGCTGAGAGACACTTGAGATACGGCTGCAAATGATAATGTGTCTCCTACCTACACACGGAGCCCTCAGCAGAAGGTGTAAGCCTTATATACCCAAGACATTTGAACACTGCCTAAAACGTTGGCTGATCATAGAGCTATGCAGACATGGGGCTAGCCCTTAGGAAAGGCAGGCTGAAAAATATAAAGAAGAATAAAAAACTTAGTAGAGACATATCTGGCACCCCATAGGGGAGACAGACTGCCAAGTTAAAGTCCAGGCAACGATGAACAGCAATAATAACCCTAAGAAAAATAAACAGAATCTAGAGTCGCTATAATATATTATATAAAATGTTCACTTTTAGTTTAAAAAATTACTAGACTGAAACAGGTGAATTACATTTTCGAATGTTAAACCAATTTTGCATTTCTGGGATAAACTCCACCTAGTTGTACTATACAATCCCTTTCATATGTTGATGGATTCAGTTTGCTAAATTTTTAAAAGAATTCTGCATCTGTATGTATGAGGAATAGGATCTCTAATTGTCTTTCTCTGACATATCTTTGTGTGGTGTTGGTATGAGATAATTACCAGCATCATAAAATCAGTTGGGAAATGTTTCCTCCTTCTCTATTTTATGAAAGAGTCTGTGTAAGATTGATATTAGTTGCAGAAATTGGCAAGTTGATCCTAAAATTCATCTGGAAATTCAAGGGACCCTATGAAACCAAAACAATCTTGAAAAAGGAGAAAAAAGTTGGGACACTCATGACAATTTTGAAATTATTACAAAACTATTATAATCAATATGATTTTGGTACTGGATATATAGATATAGAAAATACAGATCAATGGAAAAGAACTAGGAGTCCAGAAATGAATCTGCACATTATGGTCAGCCGATTTTCAACAAGGATGCTAAGACAATTCAATGGTGAAAGCATAGATTTTCAACAAATGATATAGGGACAATTGGATAGTCACATACAAATGAATAAAGTTGGACCCCTTCTTTACTTTATACACAAAAATGGACTCAAAATATATTATTAACCTAAACGCAAAAGTTAGGACTATAAAACTCTTAGAAGAAAATATAGAAGCAAATCTCTATGACAATACCAAAAAGATAAGTAACCAAAGAAAAAATAGATAAATTAGACTGTTTCACAATTTAAAGTTTTTGTGCATCAATAAATACCATCAAGAAAGTGAAAAGACAACACACATAATAGGAGAAAAATAGAAAGTATAATATAAAAAATATGTAAAAGAAAAATAAGCTAATTTTTTCAAAGGGCAAAGGATCCGAAGAGACATTTCTCCTAAGAAGATACACAAATGGCTAATGAGCACAAGAAAAGATGTTGAACTTCATTAGCCAACAGAGAACTGCAAATCTAAATCACATTTAAATACCACTTCACACCACTATGGTGGCTACAGTCAAAAAGACATGTAATAAGTGTTAGCAAGGATGTGGAGAAATTGGAACCCTCCCAGACTTCTGATGGGAATATAAAATGGGGCAGCCACTTTGGAAAACAGTCTAGTACTTCCTCAAAAGGTTAAACATAGAGTCACCATGTGACCCAGCAATTCCACTCCCCAAACTATTCCCACTTTCCAAATATACCCAAAAGAAATGAAAACATATGTCCCCATAAACACTTGTGCATGAATATTTCTAGCAGCATTAATTATAACAGTGGAAACAATGCAAATGTTTATCATATCAACTGATGAATGATTAAGCAAAATGAGGCATATCCCCACAATGGAATATATATTCAGGTACGTGCTACAACATGAGTGAAATTTGAAAACATTATGCTAAGGGAAATAAGGCAGTCACAAAAGACCACATATGGTATTATTTTATTTATATGAAATTCTTGAATAGGAAAATCCATGAAGACAGAAAGCAAATCAGTGGTTTCCTGGGCTGAGGACAGAAGGGGTGGAGGGTGGAAGCGGTGAGTGGTGAAAGGGATGGGGGCAACCGGGGTGAAATGGGGAGTGACTGCTAATGGGTACTCAGATAGATTCTTTGGAGGGTGATGAAAATATTTTAACATTGATTGGGATTATGGTTGCACAACTCTATGAATGTATTGAAAACCATTGAATTGTTAAGAAAAAAAAAACCAAAGTGAATGTATGGTTGTACTATGTATTTTGTACTCTGTTTGGTGTTGCAGGCTCTAAATATTGAGTTTCTAGTGTGTCCACTGCTGCGCTAGGCAGTGGGGATGTAAAAACAAGCTTATCCTTTACAGAGCCCAGAGCAGTGCTTAGCACGTAGCACGAACTCAAATGTTAGTGCAACGCTGACAAGTCTAAAAATAGAGAATTTTAAAAATAACACAGAACAAATTCCACATGTTTTCCTTGTGCTCTGTTGTGCCTCTTTCTGTCCACTGATTTGGAAGCCATTTCAGAATCCTTCGGGCCTCTAAAGTTATCTGTGTGAACTGCTAGTTAACCAAGGTTTCCTGGTGCTAGGATGCCACATACCAGAGGTAATCTGTAATAAGATAGGCCTCTCTGCCCAGGTGTTGAGGATTAGCTGTAAGCCCCCAGAGAGTATTTTGGCTTCAGGATGCTGGGTTGCTTTATACATTTTCCAGCTTGCATTGACCATAAATTTCCATCAGTGTATAGCAGGTTCCCATTCTTCTCTGCAAGCTGCTGATATATTACTAAAGCTAGTGCCATCCTTTACGCATCTCATAAACGTGCCAGTCTGCTCCACAACCCACCAGGCCACACCGGAGGCACAGCTGCTTACAGACACAGCGCAGCGCAGAGTGCTCTGACAGGCTGGTGGCCACAGCTGGGCTCAGACCATTGATCTCGTCTCCAGCAGCCGCCCTTCCCATGTTAATCCGTAATGACCAGAAGATGATTCCCTCTGCCAGCACCCTCCCAGCCCCCTCCCTTTGCCTCCTGAGCTCCTCCCAGGCTAAGGCTTCAACAGAAACTCCTGCACGTGTATCTCTCATAAACTTCTTAGAGAAGTGTCTCTGCTCAGCCTTTTTATTAAGTCATCACACAGAGACCGACACGGGGTTTTCTGTAAGACCTGTACCGCCAATGGGACTTCTGGTACAGCTAAACCCCTATTAGCCAGAGACTCACAAACTGGAACTTTCAAAACCGAAATAAAACTGTTTTTTCCTGCCATCTATTTCTAATAGAAGATAGTAGATTGTAACAACCAAAAGGATTGTTCCAGGAATTTTTTTTTTAAAGATTTTGTAAAGACCTTCCAGGATGTGTCCAGGACAGTTACAGACAGCAGTGATTTTTCATTTGGACAGGAGTGACCGGCTTGCCACATTCTTTCGAAATTTCACCTCTAGACATTCATTTGTTCAGCTCAACATTTTGCCCACTGTGAAAATGTAAACTCTCACGAGGTACGCAACACATTAAGTGGCATGGTTTTCCCTACTGGTGAATGAACAAGTTGATGGTGTTCTCTTGTGACAGCTCACGACTCGTGAGAACCTGTTCTGAAAGGTGACGCGAAGCGTGGGCCCAGAAATCTGGTAGGTGGTGTCCACAGCATTGTGACAGTGTTGGGGCAGGGAAGGCAGGGTGGGACCTGAGGGGGTGGTGACCGGTCTTAGGACATAATGTGGCTCTCAAAAGAGAGGGCAAAAGTGAGATAAAAGGGGGAAGAGAGGGCTGAAGGCAAGGAGGAGGTGCACCCACCCCCAAACATGCCCAGAGAGCCCAGGGCCACTGAAGCAGGGGCTCCGCACCAGAATGTTCCATCTCAAGGCTGTCCAGCTCTGCAACCACGGCTACCAATGAGGCATCGACCCTGGCTCACCACCAACCCTGTGAGCCTGAGCAGTTGCCTCGAAAAACCAGTAGAGGTTCCTTGAGCTCTGCCTGAAGTGACCTCCACGTTTCTAGCCAGTTCCTACTCACATTTCGGAGTCATTGCTGACCCCTCCCTCGGGCTGTGACACCTGACGGCCCTCAGGCCCACAGTGAGGCTTCTGCTCCTGGCTGCTGTGAGCTCCCCAGGGAGCCCCTCCCCCCTGTATGAGGCCTCCAGGGCCTGGGGACCGAGACACTGGTACTCATCTTCATTGTCCCAGTGCCCAGAAGAGGAGAGACCCCGCAAAACAAGAAAAACATTTTGTGAGCAAGTGAATTGCATATCTTCCTACATCGTGTTTACAGAAATACAGTAGCATGAATCAGTCTTTATTGCTCTCAATAAATAGACCATTGAATTGGGAAAAGAAGTATTCTTTTCCAAGGGCTTTGCCACAGTCGCGCCCCTTCAGTGTGACCAGCGCGAGTGTGGGATGCACATTAACCCCAGTAGTACCTGATCAGGCCACGAGGAAGAATGGAAATGCGTTTTGGAGTCAGCAAGGATGTAGGACTGGCCCAAAGCTGGCGAACATGCCAGGAAATGGTGGAAACAGAACCATGGGACGCGTTGGCCACGTGTGCACTGGTGGGCCAGAAGAGGTGAGGCATGAGCGTGGTAAGGAGGAAGCCAGCGCCTGGGAGCTGACCCACCAGCACGGCTTGGAAACACGTTCCCCCCGGGTAACTGTCCTCCTCTGCACTGGGGAGATGGCAGGGTGGGGTGCCAAGGGGACACTCAAGGCATGGAGAATGAGGAGCTATAGGCGGCAGGAGGCGGGGCTGGGGTGCGTGTGTGGAAATCACCCTGCCTGCCAGGCGGAGGGAACAGAGCGATTGCCTTTTCTGCTCCAAAGGGCCTGGGAAATGAGACAGTCCTGCTACCCCGCCCTCTCCTGGAGAGTTCAAAGGCTCCCCACACAGGAGTTCTCAATTCTCAAGGCACTCAAGCAAGGCAGAATATATCTTCCCCACCTGTAGTTCCATTGACAGATAATTTAGGAAGCTAAAAAGCCTTTCTGCTTGGTCCTTTGAAGAGGTTCCTTTTGTTCTTTGCCATGCGACTAAAAAGCAAAGCCAAACTACAGAAATAACTCTACAATACGCCATGTGGGTCAGATAATGTTTGTTAATGCAGTCATCTGGGCCCTCGCCATGTGAAATTGTTCTTGGCTAACACGTATGCATGAATTATGGGGTTAGGATTTCATCTGGCAACACCATAAATCACAAAAAACTGGGGACTGTGAGCCTGAATTTCTCCTTTGTCCTTCCTGTGAGGGAGGGAAGGGGTCGCCCAGCTCAGGATATTGGGCTCTTGAGAAGGCCGGGCTCCCCTCAGCTAAAGAGGAGACCCCCGTATCTTGGACCAATCTTTTCTGTTGGAGCCAAAAATCAAACTCTAAAAGACTATAAAGGATGAAGAATTTCCAAATCTCCAAGGATAACAGCCTATCAGAGATTATGACTAATTCATACTTTCTTGTGTGATTTTTAAACCTTATTTAACTTGATAACCTCTTGAATATTTTTAGGTTCAAATGGCTTAAATATTATAATATACAAGCAAATAAATAAATGGCAAAGAAACTGGAAAAAAATCATTTGAGAGATTCCAAGACTGTAAAATTCTAATTAAACACAAGTCAATTTACTAGAACTCTAAGTTAGCTAGCATTTTCTGCATCCAATATGTATTTCATAATCACGTTATTATTATCAGTTTGTCCACATCTTTATCTACAATGTTAATCTATCTGGATTTCTGAAGTCCTGCATTTTGGAAACTTTGGATTGACTGGATAAATTCACTACTAGAATCCTTTTCTTTCTAATATTGCCTGAAAAATAAATAGTATGTGTATATATATATACACACACACTGCCCCAAGAGAGGTACGATGGAAAGAACCAAGTTTAGAAGATGTGCAAGACTGCAATGCAATTCTGACACTAATCAACCACAGCTATCAGACTCCACACACTTTGAAAACCAGTTCCCCAAAAGACTTTCCTCACTGCAGACACCAGCCACAAGTTCTAGGGTCCCCAGGCCACCCATACTTCTTACCAACTGGCCACAAATCCAGAAGATTTCCCTGACCCCACTTGATAATTCACTCGAATGACTCACAGAACTCAGGAAAGCACTATACTTACGATTATTAATAATAAAGGATACAAATCAGGACCAGTCAAAAGAAGAGACCCATAGGATGAGGTCTGGGAGGGTCCCACACATGGAGCTTTCTGTCTTCTCTCTCCACGGAATCAAGGTGCACCACTCTCCTGGCACAGAGACGAGTTCTGCACAGCTTCAGTGCTCAGGGTTTTTGTTGTGGTTTCACTGAGTAGACATGATTGATTGATTCATTGGTTGTGTAGTTGAACTCAACCTCAAGCCCCTCTCCTGGCGGTCAGGCTGGTATCACCTAGTTCAAAACCCCAAACCTCTAATCACAGGGTTGGCCTTTCTAGCATGGCCAGCCCCCGTCCTGCCTGAGTCATCAACATAGACTTGGGGCTTACCAGGAATAGCAAAGACACTCCTATCGCTTGGAAAATTGCAAGGGTTTAGAAGCCCCCTCCCAAGATCCTGGGACAAAGACCAAACAAATTCTTTATTATACAACAAAGAGAATGACCCTAGGCAGCAATGGATCTGACTTTTAGACCTTACTTCACTAGTCCCCAGTTCAGTAATGAAACCCTGAATACATGCTGACATTTACCCAGGGAGTGATTCTTTCTAGATCTGAATTAGGTGGGTTAGTAAACAACCGGTCCAAATATCTGAAGCAGATCGTGAATTATTGTTTATACAATTCATTTATTTATTCATCTACTAATTCAACAGATACTTAAAAAGCTAGCAAGTATCAGGCATAGTTTAAATTGCCACCAAGTGTGATTTGCAATTGAGGGTGGTGGAAGGCTTTCCCCAGGAATAATTCCTCTGAACCTGAAAAAAAAATCATTGTGAAATATTGGGAGTTGGTCAGGGGCAGGGTGCAGAGTAAGGTGGAGAGGGTGGCTAATGAGATGCCTTCAATCTGTGTGTGAGTCAGGGAAACAGGGACTGTAGTCTGTGCCTAGCAGGCTGAGCTTTGGGGTCAAACTTCCTGACCCCATAGCCCACCCCGTCTCCTTCCATCACTTCATTCCTAACTTCGCTCTTACCTAATATTTTCGCCCAGGCTGGCATCCCTCCTGAGGTTTGGCTTCAGGATGTCCAAGAGTTCTCAAAGGACATCACCTCTTTTAAAAGAAGAAATTTCTACTGAGACTTGGGCAGCAGTTGGGCCCATTGGAGGAAAAGTGATGCCTACCTCCACCTAGCAACTATGCCCTTTCTCATTCAGAGCTGGGACTATGTCTTTGTCTGGTTTCTTCTTTTTTCCACTTGGAACAAAGACCCAAGCATCTTCTCTCTATGCCTTCACTCTTCCAGGCAGGGGCTTTTATAGCCAGCCCACAGTATTATTCTAGCTGCATATGAGATTACCTCCAAAACTGACCAGCTGAAGACAAGGAGCATTTATTATCTCACACAGTTTGCAACAGTCGTAATCCACAGGTGCCTGCACTGGGAAGTTCCGTTTGAGGCCCTCTCATGAAGTTGCAGTAGAGGCGTAGACTGGGGCTGCAGTCATCCGAAGGCTTGACTGGGGTTAAAGGTCTCAGTTTCTTACCACGTGGACATCTCCATGTGGCTGCTCCACACGGGCTGGCTTCCCCCAGAGTCAGCTATGTGGGGGGAGGGTTCAATCCAGCCAGAAGCCAGACTTTCTTTCATAACCTACTCTCGGAAGTAACACACCATCACTTCTGTTATCATTCCCTGGTCACACAGACTAGCCCTGATACATGTTAGAGGTGACTTCCAGGAGGCAGAAATCATGGAGTTCATCCTAGAGATTGGTTACTACAGCCCACCCCTTGCCCACCAGTGATGCATGTTCCTCTACATGTTAAATACACTCGCCCACTCCCAAGATCTCCTCCCCTCCCCAAATCTTATCCCATTGCAGACCCAGCTCGAAGTCCAGAATCTCATCATCAAAATCAGATGTAGATGTGGATGAAGTTGCTCAGGTGTAGTTCCTGAAATACAGTTCTCTTCAATCATAAGACCTGTGACATAAAGAGACAAGTTATCTGTCCCTCACACACCCAGCATTGCTGGGAAGAGGCGGGGGATGACTGTATAGACACTGCTGTTTCAAAACAGGGGAAGAGGAGCACAAAGGAGTCACCGGTCCATAGAAATCCTCCTGGGCAAATGCCAGGAGTCCCTTGATCAGGACTCAGTCCTACACTGCCCAGAAATAGCTCCACAGCTCTGGGTTCTGCCTGCTGGGCTCTTGGTTCCACCCTCTGAGTCAGATACCATGAGTAGTTTTCTCAGCTTCCTCTGCTTACGGAAGTTAGAGGGCCCAAAGTTCTCTTCTGTGTGAATTGTCTATGTCAGTGCAAGCTGATGCTGTTTCTGGTGATATAATTCTCTTAAAAACATGGTGGGTCTCATGTGAATCTCATTGGGGTTTACTCCAATAGGCACAAGTCATACCTATAATTGTCTTCATTGTAAGTCCTTCTTGACTTTGGGTTTCTGCTGAGGAATTTCTGCCCCTTTAAGCTCTACAGAAGCTCTACTGTATAATTGAGAAGATCTGTGAAGCACACATTTAAAATTTTAGAGGTCTTTTGGCTGAACGGTACTCAGAGGCACCATCTTTGATCTCTCTAAAGTCTTAACAAAGGATTTTAGTCACACACTTTGCTTCATCTCTGGGCTATGCTTTTCTGAGAGTTTTCTGTGTTTGATCTTTGCTCAGAAGCCATTTCTTAGTTTTAGCATCAATTGCCATCTGAAGAGGCTGGGAATCTTCAAAAACAGCACATCTTGGCTCCTTTTTCTTCAATGGGTCTCTCATTTCTCATATGTTACTATAAGTAGCAAGAAGAAACCAGGTGGCTAGATCACCCAGTTTATTAAATGCATGTCCTGACTCCTAAGCTACTGCACGCAGCAGTGTTGCTGAACTTGCTGCCCCTGCTTAACAAGGATCTTGTTCCTCTAGCGTCCAGCAAGACTGTCCTCACTTTCTCTAAGCCCTTAGCAGCAGCCTCCTCAAATTCAAATTTTACTACCAGTCTGTTTGAGGCAACGTAGCTTTCATTAACACTTTCCATAAAGTCCTCCAAACTACTACCTGCTGCCTGGTTCCAAAGACACCCTTACGTCCCAGGTATTTGTTATGGCAATGCTCTACTTCCAGTTACCAAAATGCGTCTTAGTTATCTATTGCTGCGTAACCTTAGACTATAGTAGCTGGAGGTAACAACGTTTCTCTTACAAGGTTTCTGAGGGTCAGGAATCTCGGAGTGCCTTAGCTGGTGGCCCTCTCACAAAGGTGCCCTCAAACTACCAACTAGGGCTGCATCTGAATGCTCAGCTGGAGCTGGGACCATGTGCTTGTTGGCAGGAGGCTTCGTTCCTCGAGACGTGGGCTTCTCTGTGGGGCTGAGCGTGACATGGAAGCTGGCTTTCTCCAGAGAGAGAGAGAGTGTTCTGAGAAAGCAAGACACAAGACAAATGTTTTCTACAACCTAATCTCAGAAGTGACATGCCATCACTGGCACAGCGTGGGAGGTGACACACAAAGACACCGTGAAAGGTGGAGATCCTGGGGGCCAGGTGTCAATCATGCTGATCGCCGACACCTGCTCTTACCGACAGGCCACTGAGCTGGCCCCAGCAACTTCTCCAGTCTGCTCTGAGCTTGTCTCCCACAGACCCGCTGTTAGTATCAAGGGGCTGGGCCACTTCCTCCTGTGAATACTGTGCACATAATTTTCATGTAGCAATTCAGCTTTTAAAATAGCCATAGTGCTTTTCTCCACGTGACTGGAGGAGGGCAGTGCTCTCTGAGGAATTTGCATGGCGAGGGAGCCCACACTGACACCTAAGTTTCTCCCGTAACAGAAGCACACTCCAGCCCTGCAATGTGACTCGTGCTTCTGAGTTTAATTTGGGGTTGGCTTACTGTTGGCAGGAACCCCCCTGAGAGTGGCATCACTGTGTGCACTTCTCATTTCTGAGTGCAAAAGTCCTGGCTAGCCCTGGATGAGTGTTGCAAGAGAGCATACACCACGTGAGACTCTTCCCAAGGCACAGGAGCTGGAGGGGCTCTGCTCTTGGTTCAACTCTTCAGTAAGGAACGTGAGGTTCCATCCTGGGGCTTGACCATGCAAGAAGATCTCACCCTGCCTTCAACTGCTATCTCCCTCTCCAGGTTACTCTCCAGGCGAGGAGCCCAACACTTCTCTCTGGACTCAGGGCAAGCCCGAGGCCCCAGCCCTGCACGGGGAGGTGGCCCCTCTATAAGGTAGCCTGCGGCAGTGCTGTTTCTGTGTGGGAGCCCCCACGTGCACTGCAGGGAATGAGGGAGCCAGTGTAGCCATCGAAAATATTTGGTTTTGATTACTCTGATTTTGTTAAACCATGGAAGTATTACACATTTGTTTAAAATTTAAATATTATATACAAACTCTTACATGAGTTAGAATATAGTATTTTAGCCTTTTTCCTACATGTACATAACATACATATATGTTTATATAACTTTTAAATAGTCACTCATTTAGCAGATATTTATTTGCACACTGGGGATATAATAGTGAAAAAAATCAGACATTATGGAGCTTACACATATGGAGAATAAAACAACAAGCCAAATAAATGAATTATGTGGGATATTAGGAGGAATTAAATGTTCTGAAAGAATTAAAGCACGGAGGGGGAGAGGGCAGGCAGGGTGAGAGAGGATTACAATTTTAAATAGAATAGTTACAAAAGGCATCACTAAGACGGTAGCATTTGGCCAGGTGTGGTGGCTCACACCTGTAATCCCAGCACTCCGGGAGGCTGAGGCTTGAGGTCAGTTCGAGACCAGCCTGAGCAAGAGTAAGACCCCATCTCTACAAGAAACAGAAAAATTAGCCAGGCATGGTGGCATATGCCAGTAGTCCCAGCTACTCAGGAGGCTGAGGCTGGAGAATCACCTGAGTCCAGGAGTTCGGGGTTGTAGTGAGCTATGATGAAGCCAAAAAGAAAAGAAGGTAACATTTGAGCAAAGACCTGAAGGATGTGAAGGAGCAAACCATGTGAATATCCAAGGGGAAAATATCACTCCAGGCAGCAGAAGCAGCAAGTGCAAAGGTCCTGGGGCAGGAATATGTGGAGCACATCTGGTTAGGTCAAGGCCCAGCAATGTGGCTGATACGTTGCAGAGAAGACAGAAGGGAAGGTAACAGGAAGAGAGAGGGTCGGAGAGGTGAAGGGTGGCGGGAAGAGGGAGGCGTTTTAAGTAACTTGGATTTTACTCTGAGAGAGATGGAGCCTTTGGGGGAGCTGGAGCTGAGGAACGACATGCTCTGGCTTAGGCTTTCAAGGGACCACTGTGCCTGCAGGATGACAACAGACACAGGAGGCAAGGCAGAGGCCGAGACTCGTGACTCTGACCATGGGCTCAGGTACAGAGGAGAAGGGGATAGGTCAGTCTTAACCAGGGTTGGGATTTAGCAGTTAAGTGTGACAAATTGAGAGAGGGACAAAGGGATCGAGGTGTATGCAAGAAAGGGAAAATGATTGACTCTCTGGCCACTCACAGCCGGGAGAGAGGGACGTGAGGGTGAGGAGAGAGGGAAAGAAGGGTTAGAAGGGGCTATCAGTGGAGGGGCTCTGTGGGTTGTCAGTCCCAAAGGGAGTGAGGAGTTGATGGAGTCAGGGTAAGGTGGGGTGGGGAGTAGGCTGGGGTCATTGGAAAAGGGAACACCCGAAATCGAGATTCTGAATGGCACTGCAGTTTTGGGGAACGTCGCCATCGAGGGCAAGACCCTGGGCTGAGGTGGGCAGGAGGATGTAACCGTGGGAGGAAAGGAGGCCAGGAAGCGAAGCCGGATCGTGGCGGGGACTGCAAGTGTGGAGAGATTGAGCCCGGGGTGCAAACGTCCAGAAAGGAGGGGTGAAGACCTGGGTGGGAAGGTGCCGGGTGCAAGGAGAACCAACCATGAACTCTAATGGCACCAGCGTCACAGATGGGGGATTTTAGAGAGCAAGGCGGGAGAATGGTCTGCAAGTGGCACTGAGGAGCGTGGAGGACCCCAGCCCACTTCCGGAGCAGAAGGACTCAGTCTGCACACACTGTCCTTCCGCCCACAGACATCGTGCACAATTAACGTCGGCGCGGTTCCTTTTCGTAGCTGCTTGGTCTCCCACTGCACCGGTGTCTTGTGATTTATTTAACTAGTCAGTCCCCTCTTGAAGGTCACTGGGTTGTTTCAGATTTCTTTTTGTCCTTAAAAACACTCCTGCAATTACCTCCTTGGTTAATAGTTACGGTGTCTGTTGAGGCTGAGTGTGTGGGAAGCTGGGGGTGGCAGGTGACCCCAGGGCCCAACCTGGGCTTCTGACTCGCCGGCTGTCCACTAAACCCTGGGCGCAGAAGGAGCAGCCTGTCCTCAGCCCTGCGCCTTGATGTGGACACCCTGCAATCTGGTCGGTTCCTGCACCTGCTCTATCAGGGCTTATTGTACTTCCTCTGGGGTGACATTCACTGCTACTCTGAACTCTGCCCAGTGGTCTCTAGAGAGACTGGATGGGTTGTCCCCTGGTTGGGGCACGATGGCTTGTGCAGGGCAAAGGCCACATAAAAACCCAGGGAACTGGAACTACAGGTCATCTGCCAACTCCAGCTGGTGGACACCGGGGAGGGAAGGAGAGGACGGATAACTCCAGGCTCGCACACCCAGGCGCTGTGTGGAAAGAGGGGCAAATTCACGTGTCAACGTCTTGGAAGGCAACTCCCCACGTGGAGACGAATCCACTTGCGTGGAGGGGCTGGACTGTGAGCTGGGACCCGAGTTCTAGGCCTGGTTCTGCCGGGAGCTCTCTGGAGACCTTGGGCGACCCCCTTCATCCTCAGAGCCCAGGGCCTCATTTCTAGACTGAAAGCTGGGTCCAGAGACGCAGCACCACTTGGAAGGAGCCAGCTCGAGCCGGCTTTCTGGCCAGGGGCCTCGGTCTTCCTCAGTAAGGGGCTTCCTGAGTATATGGAATGGGAACTTTAGGTTCCTCTGTCCCCAGGACTCAGGCTGGTGTGAAGACGACAGTGTCACGGAAGGTTCTGTGCGTGCCAGATGCCCGGTGAGAGGGGTTTTACCCTCCCGTCCTGACCCGGCTCCACCAGCCTCACCCAAAGCCCAGGTGTTTGCAGGCTGTAGACCGTGGCAGCCGTAGAAGCGCAATCGCCACACACGCCGTGTTGCACGACACCATCTGGGGCGGGCGGCCAGCGCCACCTCCTGAAGCTGCTGCAGGGAGACGTCCCGTGTTCACTCCCAGAGGCTGGACGAGAACGATAAACAGCCTTATGTCGATTCGGCTCCGGTTCTGCTGTGCAATGAGCCGTGGAAAGAGCGCCACTTTAAGTCCAGTGCTTCCCTGCGGCGTAGAAAACGCCCCAGCAGCAGAGAGAAGCCGTTCATAGGACGTGGGGGCCCCGGGCTCGGCTCCTCTCAGGGGACAGGGTGTCTGGGTCTCAAGCAAGAATGCAAGCACTGCAAAAATGTCACGTCTTCTAACGTGGTGTGTTTCATCTTCCTCCTGAAGAAAAGAGGACACCTCAGGGCCCCCTGCTCCCTTCGCCGGCCCACAGTCTCCTCCTGGGCTTCGGCTGAGGGAAGGAAAGGGACAGAGGGGACAGAGTATCTGCTTTGGTCCCCTTGCAGCTGCCTCCTGCATGTCACAGTGACACAGTTGGGCTGTCCTCTGCGCTGGACTGTGGCAAAGGAAGCCAGAAGGACCCGAGTGGCTCCTTTTGCTGTTGGTCTGAACTGCACCCAGCGGGGGCAGTCACAGCGCAGCCTGGCACCTGGCTGTCACAGGGCTGCAGCCGCATTGCTTCTTGGTGGACAGCACTGCCTGCCTCTTGGTTCCGGCCCTGGCTCTACCGCCTGCCGGGGGCTTCCATTCCTCCCTCTGTAACGTGGGGCGGTGATGGCTACTACTCCATCATCTCGTCAGCTCACGCACAGAAAATGAGCAGCACGATTCGTGGCCCTGTGGTTCACACCCCAAATCAATGTCAGTTTTCTGTCCGTTTTAATTCTGGGTCCAAATAAACAGAATACATTCAGTTAATTTACTCTTGCCATTGGTTTAGAAGTCACCCCCTTCCTTTCATGCTATTTTTTAAAATGGTTTTTAAAAAATGATAACCGTTTAGGACAATGCAAACCTCTGGAGAGATACTTCGAACCATTTTGGACTGAATATATCCCTCAGACACCGTAGTGGGTAGACTCCTGGCGGCCTTTGACGTTGCTCTTTTCAGCATGTGTCTTAGCTTTCAGGAGTAGGCATTATCAACCTTGTGCAGGGCACTGGTAAGTTTTATAAAAAAGGACAAAGGAATTACAGTAGCTCCCTCTGTTTTTTGTGCACACCGATTCACCAACTGAAGGAAGAAGTAGAACTGGCCGCCAGGGCCTTCCTCGCTCCAGGGAAGCCCTGTTGCTCCGGGTTCACTCGTCCCGGCTCAGTGAGCTTCTCCTTGGGGTGCTCCAGCGTTCTGACGTCAGACGCCGCCCAGAGGAGGCCAGCTCTGGGGGCACAGGTGTGGAGAAAGGGGTCAGTGCTGCCGCCCGGGGCTCAGGGTGGGGATGGGACTTCTAGCGGGTCCCCACACACTCTTGCTCTCACGGAGGGGAGTGGACCTAACCTTTTATGTCATTACTTAATGTTTCTGCATCTTGGTTTTCTCATCTAGAAAACAAAGACAGCACCATCTACCTTGGCGGGGTCTTGCGCGAGTTACTCAACAGCACATCCATGTAGTGTTGGCACATGATCCCATCTGCTGTTACCGTAGTGGCCTTACTGTGCACCTAGAAGCAGGGAACCTCCGGCTTCAGAAATCCAGAGTGTTTATTCGATGCCATCAGTCCAACATCGAGGAGGGATTTCTGGGTGACTGATATCGAGGGATCACTCTCTAGCTTTCAGCATCCGCAGGGTTCCGGGGGTTCCCACGGTGGGGCCCGCGACGTGAGCTGGAGGAAGTGGAGGAGGGCCTCACCACCAGATGTGTCGCAGCCTCAGGGAAGCCTTCGCTGAAGATGGCATAAATCCTTGTCGAGCGTGCAGGGATATCCGCATGTGGGTGAGTGCACATACTTGCAAGCCAATGAAACAATATACACGGAAGTGCTTTGAACGGAACCACACCCACACGCCCATGTTCAGGGTCGATGCCCCCTTTTCATGCAGACGACACGGGATCTGTGGACGAGCAGGCTGCTTGGCCCGCACAGGGACTCATTCAATAGTCGCTTTGTGTTAGTTCACCTCTCGCTGCCTCTTTGTGGTTAGAGACACTTCCTTTGTGTCCCCAGCACCGCTAAGGAACACGGGGGAGCAAGAAGCACTCGACTCATCTTCTGAAGCTTTGGCTCCACCTCGCGTCAGCTAGACACGCCGAGGGCGTTAGTCAGAACAGGCGTGGCCCCGCTCCAGTACCGACTAACTCCCCGGGTCTCTGTGGCTTAGTACAACGAATGCTTATCTGTCACTCACGTCTACCCCGACACAAGACAGGATCCCTCTGTGCACTCTAGATCCCCAAGTTCCTGCCACCCAGGAAGCAGGGGACAGAGTTGGCATGCTTCGCGACATAGTGACCCGATGGCTGCACCAGCTGGGAAATATAGGGCTGGTGTGGGATCTGGTGAGCCCCAGTGTCTCAGAGATCTGGTGTTGGCAAAGCCAGAGAGGGCCTGCCTTTTTTCTGGAAAGTTCTTCTTGCTAAAAGTGCATCTATGTGTCCTGCATTCCTAGCGAAGATGCAAGAGGGCCTGTGGCTCCTCCTTGGTAGCTGACTGGACTCACGTGGCCCTGCCATGTGCCGGATGCTGGAGCTGTGGTTCCAGCGAGGAGCATGCCCTGCAGGAGGTGCCAGAAGGCGCCTGGGAAAAAGCATCAGAACACAGAGTCGTATTTATTTTTATCTAACTTTTTCATTTCTGTTTTGGTAGGTTTTACAGTGTACATAAGACATTTGTGCTGTGGTTCATGTATATGCTTTCTAAATTAAACATAGGTATACTGAAGCTACATTTTCAGAAATTTTTAATGGTAAAAATTGTGTTCAGAATGAAATGGAGACCACTATTTTAGAGACTGAGGAAGTAAACTCTTGCCAGGCTGAAATGCTACATTTGCTTCTTTTCAATATTCTGAGATTTATTCTCTTCTGGACAGAGGTTTATGCAAATATATGTGGGGTATTTTTGTTTCTTAAATGAGGCCCTCAGGTCTTTGGGAATGGCATTGCACTTTGCACTGATCTCTTAGTGTTTAATGCTCATTCCCTAAATCTAAAAAAATGTTTTTAAGTATTTATTTACTCTCTATTGCACTGTAATATTTTCCATCATGGTGAATGCAAACCATTTAGTCTTGCAAGGAGGGAAAACCAATCTGCCAATTTCCAGACTGAAGAGCTGTCTTCCTTTTTCTTATCTTCTTCTTTTGTACGTTGGGCCGGGGCCCAGGGCAGCAGGAAGGGAGGGTACAGCAGTCAGTGTCTACACTCTCTGGGACTCTAAGCTACCCCACAGTTGTCCACAAGGTGGCGCTGTGGTCCTGGATCCAGGGTGGAGCCCTGTGGACTTGAGGGAGAGCTTGTTCCCAAAGCAAAGACTGAGTCACCTGTTGCCTCTTCAACCTGAACATTTCAGATAGGGATGTCCTGGCATCTCTGCAAAATTATGAAAATCATGACAATATTCAATGGCAGGCCACAAAAGCTGGCGAATATTGAGAAAATGCTTCCATTTTCCCCCAAATGCAGTTTGACACTATCTTTTGCTTTGACTGGAATTCAGGGTCTGAAGTTAGCAAAGTTACCCATGCATTAGGGCACTGTCTGTCTTGGCAGGTAGTCCCAGCCCTGTTCTAATGTACAGCCTGCACTTAACCTTGTAAATGGAGTAATAACCATCAGGTCAATCAATTTATCTAATTGATCACCCTGTCTGTCTCAGGGCTGCTATGAGGCCAAATGAGGAAGAGTTTGGAAATCCCTGGAGCCCATACACAGGGGAGGGCCCATTGCCTGTCCAGGTGGCCACCTGGGTCCCTCCCTGACAGCAGCCCCCATTCCAAGCCCATCCAGGCACCCCCAGCTGCCTGGGGATGCTAACGCCCGTGGCGGCACCAATAATCTCTCCTGACTCTACTCTCCCACCAAATGCACTTTCTCAAAGCCTGTTCAGTCTCTGGTAACTGCCACATCTGAAAAATATTTGAATGGGGACTCCTAGAAAACAATTTTCAATTTAATGTAAAACCTTTTAATTTAAATTAATTCCAATTTCTCTAAAACTGAAATTCCTGGCAAGGCTGGGGGTGTGGCACCAGGTGGAGATATTTAAGAACAGGGAGCCACCCAAGCACTCTTTAAACCAGTGGCTTTTAATTCTGGCTGCATATTAGAAGCACCTGGGAAGCTTTAAAACCGCCTGATGCCATCGGGGGCACCCCAAGCTAGGGCCACATTATGACTGCCATGAGCCACTTCCTCCATAAAAAGATATTGAGAGTTATATTTTATGACTGCATTAGTATAAAGACAAATATGTCAATATTGCATGTTAAAACCTTTTTTTTGATCTAAAAGTTAATTTTCTTCATTTGATTTTAAATGAAATTAAAACCCGTGTGGGTTCCAGGCACTGTGGGTAAGTCAGCCCTGCTGAGAAGGGCTCAGTTTTCTCGGGAGGAACACAGGGGACAGTGTCTTCTTAAGCTTCCCCAGGCCTTTGCCTCGTAAAGCCAAGGCAGACACCCACTCTGACCATTCAGGAGGGAACGCCTACTTGGCTGGACTGGTCAGTGGTGAAACTTAGCCTCGAGAGGTCTTCTTCCTTCAGTGCAAAGGACCATGTCCAGCCAAGTTCAGCCTGGAGATGCAGCCTGGCCTGCCTCCAGAACCTGACATTTTGGTGAGACAAAGCACCCCTAACTCCCAGTCCTCACACCTTTGGGATTCTGACCCATACCTGCCAGCCAGTGCACCCTGCATCTTAGAGCTGAAGAAACAGAAAGGCTTTGTATACCCATCTCATTTCTAGATGCAGAAGCAGTCTTGTTACTGGGGTGCCTGGTCCAAGGTCACGGAGATGGCCAAAGCCAGAACTCAGCCTAAGCCCTGTCTCCACATTTCACTCTAAGCTTCAACCCATCAAGAATGGACTTGAAGGCCCCCAGGGGCAAAGCCAGGATGCTCACTTGAGGGTATAATTCGATGGACCCTTCGCTCTACCCATGAGCAGGTCCAATAGTGGTGCCCCTCAGGGCCAGTCCCTCTCTGGTTAGCATTACCTATTACCTACGGCTCACCTGAGAACAGGTGTGAACGAGAACCAAAGTGGAAACCATCAGAGGCTATACCAGAAGCCTCCTTATTATGCCTTGTTGATGCAGGGGTCAGAGGGAGAAGGAGATGAAGGTTAGTGATGTCCACAAGAGAGCTGCAGGCACTCTGAAAGCCTGGGAAGAGTTGCTTAAGCTGCTTTCATACTCATGACCTCCCTGGGGCCATCTTCCTTCCTTTCCACTTTTCTTCTGTCCTGTCCTCCTTTCATTCCTTCCCTCTTTCCCTCCTTCCTTCCCTTCTACCTTCCTTGCATCAACAAACTCTGGTTGAGAACCTACTCCAAAAATACTGCAAGGTGACTAACAGTGAAGACCGCCATCAAGGCTTCATGGCCCGTAGGGAGAGGGGTGAGCACAGAACTTCCGCAGCAGGTCAGATGCCTGGGAGCCCAAAGCAGGGGACACGTTGCTTGGCCCTGGGGCTTGCTGAAGCCATGTCTCATAGGCAGTGTCACTTCAGCTGAGCTTTAGGAAGATTCTTTGTCACAGAGATGAGGTCGGTAGGTGAGAGTGTAGGAGATGTGGAACTGAGGGGAGTGGGAGTGTTCTTGAAGAGTCAGGGCATTAATGAACTGCAACCGCCTTAGTCATGTTCTTGGTGTCCTTTCCGCAAAAGCGGCCAAGAGCCAGAGCTGAGCATTTAGCCAAGGGGACTCCTTTTTGCTTCAGCATTTCCTCAGTTCCTCAGAGCAGTCCGAAGCAGAAATGGAATCGGGTGCATGGAGGGCAATATGTTTCCTTGGGGGTTTCAGCCCCCTCAAACCTATCAGTACACGGCCACAGACTTCTCCAGACCCATCTCTGTCTTCTGGTTATTTCGACATCTCACCAGAGCTACGCCCAGTGAATTACAACATAGATCAAGGGCCTTAAAACAGCTTCTATTTTGCATCACTATTTTTAACAATGCATAGAAGAAGACAGAAAAGAAATATACCAAAACATTAACAAGGTTTGCCTTCAAGGGATGGGCTTTTCGTGGTTTCTTTTTCTTTCCTCTCTCATATTTTGAAAAGCGTTTACTTTGAAATAATTACAAACTCACAGTAAGTAGGAAAAATAATTCAGAGAGATCATGTGTACATTGGTCCCAGTTTCTCCCAATGGTCGCATCTCACATCACTGTGGTACAGCATCAAACCCAGAAGACTGATGTTGGTGCAATGCTATTGGCTTGATTATAGAACTTATTCAGATTTCTCCAATTTTTACGCACATCTATTTGTGTGTGTGTGTGTGTGTGTGTGTGTGTGTGTGTGTGTAGTTCTATGCAGATTTATCACATAGAAAGATTTGTGTCCTCATATTTTTAGGAACTTCTTATAATAAGAATATATTTATTATAAAGAAAAAAACCTTTACTTTAAAACTTTTTTTCTGGGAATCTCTCTCAGAAAAAAAATCTGAATATGTAAATTGTAGGCACGAAAATTTTTATTACTGAACTACTTACAATATAAAAAATTTAAATCACTCAAGGAACCCACTAGAAGTAATTAAATCGAATTAACTAGAGTACATCTGCTTAATGGACTATGTGCAACTATCTGAAATGTTAATGAAAAAGGATGTGATAACGTGGAGAGACGCTCATGCTGAGGGCAAGCGAGCACCTCGCTACGAGACTGTACAACTTGTGACGATGACTGTGTAAAAAGAGCAATGCCTGGGGGAGAAAAGGAGATAAATGCAGCAAAACTGTCCTCTTCCCCTTTCCTGTATTTCCCAAAATTCCACTATTGAGAAGGGCTTTTCCAATTTTGACATGCATCAAATGGTGATCTTGTTAAAATGCAGCTACTGATTCAGGAGGCTGGAGGTGGGGTCCACGACGCTGTGTTTCTAACAAACTCCCAGGTGATACAGATGCTGCTGTTCTACAAGCCACACTATGTTCAAACAATGGATTATAAAAATGGACGTTTAGGAATAATAAAGGGCTTCTTGGGTTGAAAAACGGCTTCAAATGCCAAAGCAAACAAAAAAAAAGTCCAATAAAATCCCCTCTCTTCACAGATTTCACTTAAGTTTTCCAAGTAAAGGACCATGGAGACTTGGTCTTGTCCTGCTCTATATAGTTAAATTATTCTTTTGCTCTGAGTTACTATATTTTATTTATGCAAGGTGGAAACATAGTTTTCCACCGTTGTTAGGTATGCGCCTTCCATCCAAGCCTTGAGTCTTGACGTGTTGCTTTCCTGGAAGACCTTGTTTTGTTCCTGTATATCGGGATGCCCAAGAACAGGTATCTAGAACCACCTAAAGGACAGAGCAGCAATGGCCACAGGGTATCCTCGGACACTGACCCTCATGGCAACAACCAGCTGCCTGTTTAGCAAAGGTGACGTGAGGAACTGTAGGTTCGGTGTATCTCTTGGCAGCCTGAACTGTGAAGCACTTTGTTTTTCTTTCAATATTTCAGCAGGGCTGTTTTCATTCCAGCTTTGCCAAATAGATTACAGCAAAAAAACTTTCTATTTTTAAAAAACCAAGAAGTCTTCCTCACGAGCCAATCAAGTGATATGTAATAGCTTTCATTTGTTTCGTAATTTATAGATCTCAGTGCTCTTCTACAGATTACTTGACTTTGATAGCCTATTTCTTATTTAAAAAGTAATGCATTTTCTACGTTAAATTGTGGATTTTTAAAAATACAAATGTAAGAAAATAAGTTCCTCTATAACATTATTACCCATAATAGTATATTTTACTTTTTTCCCCCAAATAGCATACATGCATGTCTCTTTTTTATGAAGTTGTTATCATACTGTGTTTTGTGATATCTGCTTTATCTTACTTGGTCCTCAGAGTAGCCCCGAGAGGAGGCAGGACAGACATTAATTCCGTGTCGCTGGGACTGTGTCACCGTGATAACATTCTATGGTGGTTCTGGTCAGTTGTAGAAACTCCTCTTGGTTTAGTGCCTTTTCCAGGACACTCTATGGTGAAGGCCAATAGCAGCCTACATTTTTATGCAAATATATCTGCACGAAATAGCCTGACAGAGGAGGAGAAAAATGGTTTCCTAAGTATTAGTGGGATGAAATGGAATTTATGGAAGGGCTCCCATCTTTAAAGCGGTGGCTGCATTAAACTATATTTGGTTTCCATTCAACCTAGAAAATGCCCCTAATCAGAGCGTTCTGCAACCAGATCTCTAACATACACATGATGGTGAATGTACACAGTGGAATACGCTAGAACAAATGCTCTACAGCTACTCACAGCACATGAATGAATACCTTCAGAAACTTCACATTGCGTGAATGGAGCTTGGCCCAAAGAACACACACTGCATGACTACATTTCCGCGAGTATGAAAACAGACAGAAGGACTCTCTGGGGTCAGAGGTCAGGGGAGAGGTGACCTTTGGGGGTTGCAGTGAGTGAAGGGCCCAGGCAGGATTCTGGAAGCACTGGTGATAGTTTGTTTCTTGATCAGGATGAACACAGGTGTGTTTAGTTTGGAAAATCCTTTGAACGGTACCCTGACCCCAAGTTTTTAAAAGCTTCTTGGTTTGGGGCTGGGAATTGGCAGGGTGGTGGGCTGCCTTGGCGGCTCTCACAGAATCTGCCCCTTTGCTCAGTTCTGCAGGGGCAGGGACCACTCTCCTTCTGTTTCTATTCTTTCAGGTCTCAAACGTGTCAGTCTGACTGGGCAGCACTGACCCAGGAGGAGGATGCATCTGGTCACGAGTCTCCCCTGCCCGTCTGGTGAGCGTCAGAGCGTTTGGTGCCTTAATCAACACCCCCAGGGATGGAAGGAAGATGGTGGCGCCGGCCTTCAGGTTACCTCCAAACCCCAACACGCCCGTACCCACCCGGCCTCGCTGAACATTCGCGCCTTGGAGAGGGATGACACGCTGTGGAGAAACAGACTCGTTCTGAGGTTGTGTGAGGGCCACCTCGGGATCGTGGAACCAGTTGAAATCATCGGAAAGAAGCTCTGGGGAAGAACCCCCAGAGTCTCTCCAAGTGAGAGCTTTGTCTTCAATCAGCGGTTGTTAAGCAACGAGGAAGATTAAGATAGTTCTAGCATTTTGACTAAAATGCTCTATTCTCACTGCCAACAGGTGCAGTGGACCCAGACAGCCCTGGGATTGAGTCCAGCTCTGCTGCCAAACCAGCTTAGTGACCTGAGGCAAGTCACTGGCCTCCAAGCCTCAGTTTCCACAACTCTACAGTAGGGATAGGAAACCCTGGGGTGGTTCAAGGAGATAGTAAAGGGACCCGGATGGAGGTTGGCACACAGTGAGCTATTCATAAATTATCCTTGGAAGCAGCATACCCTGAGCTTCCATTCATTCCGCAAATGCACGTGAGCCAGGCACCCCGTCAGGCACTGGGGACACGGAGACAGGGTGGTGATCCCCGCCTCCTGGAGTTTACATTCTGGGGTGGGCAGCAAAGAAGGACACAAGCAATGTACTCTTCTATAATAGAACACGTGTGATGAGCGACTGCGAGGGAAATAAATAAGGTGGTGAGATGGAGAAAATGATGGGGTTTGGCCCACTTTACACAGGGGTCGGGAGGCCTCTCTGAGTAGCTGATGTGACCTGAGAGCCTAGGGACAGGGATAAATGAGTCACGTGAAGAATAGGGGCCTGGGGGTGCAGAGGGAACACAGGGCAACACCAGCAGTGGAAAAGGGCTCAGCATTTGGGGGAATAGAGAGGAGGTCGGTGTGGCTGGAGGGCAGGGGAGGGAGGAGGGAGAGGAGGTGAAGTGGAGGGCTGGTAGGAGCACGGGCAGGCCTTGGAGGGGTGGCAAGAGCTTGGTGCTGAGCACAAAGGGAAGGCACTGACGGTGCTCAGCCAGGCACCATGTGTCTGACTTGCTTCTTGGGGACACCATGTGGGAAACGGATTGTAGAAGGGCAGATGGGAGGGACGCTAATGATGAGATGTGATCATCCAGGAAGGGGTGTGGAGACTTAGTCTAAGGAGGATGGAGGTCCAGGAGAGGGAGGAACACAGACAGATGGAAGAGAGAGTCTGA